>NW_009939416.1:27660-48952 GCF_000696875.1 Nestor notabilis | reverse complement strand
CAGGATTTCTCTTGTCCTGAGGCCCTCTCAGGACCAGCAATACAGATGCAGATGCCAGTTATTTAATAACAAAGAGGGACAAACAAGTAAGAAAATCAGTAAGATGGCAGCTCAAGTGGCATATTAGAATTGCCTAGCATGTTGTTTCCATTGCATAGCAGATTCAAAAGATTCGTATCAGTGGATATACAAATCACATCATAGGAGAGGGCTTTCAAAAGCAGATCTGCAGGGGTACTTCTGTTCTCTGGCACTATTAGAGACTGCATAAAAGGATGAAGTTACAGACTGGACCAGAATTTAGCCCAAAATCCCTCTCATGCTGAACTTTACAGGGACCACAAGCAACAGCCAATTACACAGGTACTTCCCAACAGAAAGGAGCAGATTTTTCAGAATAGAAACACCAAAAGCACAAGGCTCAAACACCTTCAAAAACCTTTCAGTCGACCCAGAGCCGTCACTGAGGTGAACCTACAGCCCCGCTCACTCCCAAATGTTCCCAAGCATAAATAGTGGGAATTTGACTGCCCCTTTTCTCTGCGTGGAGGGCAGCCAGGACCTCGCGTGCAGCCATTACTCCTCCAGTCATATGGGAAAAGAGCAGTGCTGCTGAACACGGGCACTCCTTAATCTCCTTCATAAAGGTCTTCCCCTCAGAAATGTTGCTCAAGCTGCTGCTGAAAACCCCAGCTGGGATATGAGCTTTGCTGGACAAGATATTCATTGTTCAATTTATGGCTTGACTGTACTTGTAGAAATGTATTTCACTTCAGCATCAGATGAGCTGGATGAAGGGAATCAAGGGAGGAGTTCATCAGAGGGTTTCTTTCTTGATTTGATTTGTTTTCTGAATCACTGAAATGAAGATGTTTGTCTAGCTCAGCGATGGGTAAACATCTTCGCTTTTCCCTGCATGTCATTTTTTCACTGGTAGGATTTAGAAATTCTAACAGTTGCATTTCTGAAGGAGATAGAGAGGCATGCAGAGACAAGAAAAAGGGAGGAAAGTTCTCTACCTGCCAGGAGCCAAAATCTGTTCAGGATTGTGTTCATGTAAGTCTGCAGTAACCCCAACATCATCAACTGGGGCATGCTAGTGAAAACAAACACAGAATCCAATTTCATTCAGAAATCTAAAACAAATAAAAAGAATCTATAGCCTGAAATTCCAGGAGCAGAAGAAAACCTGCAGTTAACAGATCTTGGTGACAGAGCTGTCTTCTAGGAGAAACACATTGCAAGCACCAACCGATAATGCAGGACAACACAGCAGTTTGATCAGCATGTGTTTTATTTCACTGCCGAGTACCAGGACTGTCATGAAACCAGGAGAGGGAGGCTCTGCCTGGATGATGGACGTCTCTAATGAGGCTTGGTCACTCTGTGTGAAATAGTCAACCTTGTCAACCTACAACACACTGCCAGAGCTCCATCTCATGTGTTATCATTCAGCTTATAATGGAGCTACACTTCTATACATGTGCTTGTGAGCATATTTCAAAGGCAAACCAGGATTTACCATAGAGATGTAAAGAAGGGACCATAAAGGAGTTACTTTTGAGGCTTTCTAAAGTATGTTCAAAGTAAGCAGTCCCCCATATAATGTGAAATCAAAGAGTGAAAACCTGCCAGAAAGGATATTAAGACTCTCTTGATTGTGAAGGCTCATAAAATAAATGTGTTGGTTGTTATGGATTAAAGTGTGTACCAAAAAGATGAAGGAACACCTAGCATCTGGAGTCTATACTGTAGTCTCTAAAATTCCTAATAGATCTGTGTCAAAAAAAGATATACTGAGATTAATAGGCTAAAATGAAAACATATCCCTTCAAGATGAACAGAAAAATGTTTAGCCAGAAGTAACACTATCCCCAGGATTTAAGCACTTCCAAAACTCACAAGGCTGTCATTCCTCCATGCGTTTCATCAATTTCTGACCTTCTTAAGATTTATCTAAAGGTAAACTTCCATTTCACTGCAAATTCCGCGTTATGAGAAATTAACAAAAATCAACGTGCTGTTTTCTGTCCTCAGCACTCATGACCTCTGCAACAACTGGCTATGACAGTGTTTAAATACAAAATCTCTAGGCTCTACCTAGGTAATTTAGGAAGAGACCACTATTAGTAGTTCAGTTGGTGAATCTTTCCAAATTGATCTAACACCTCCTTACAGGTTTCACTATGCCTTTTAAAAGTGCAACAAGATCATCAGAAATCAGCTCCTGTGACAAAGCTTAAAAAAGTCTCCCCATGATCCTACTGCTTTTGAAGAGCCAGGATATTCTGTGTTTCATGGCTGGCAGCATCACCAAACACAGTTTCATAGCTGTGGCCCATCACCAATAAATAAATTCTCTGCATATCCAGTTATTTCACTTTATCACTATTGGAGGCCTTATCTTTAGCAGTTCAGCCTGTTCATACAACTATGATATGACAGCAGGATCTGTAAGGAAGACATAAAAATCCTCTAGGGCCAAATTTGCATACCTTGGACCCCCATCCGGGCAAAAGGGCCTTTTTAATATAAGCCAGGATTAGTATCTCCCTGTTCCTTTCACATGGATCTTCCCACATGAATGCAAGGCAATGATACCATATTAAGTTAAATACTTAAGTTGGTAGCAGCCATTAACCTCTTTTGAAAGAGATTGCCAGATATAGGCATCATTCCTCTGAATTTCTACAGAGGGGCCCAGGAAACCTACACTGCTTCTTCCTTGCGGCTCAATAGGAGTAGGAGAGAGTCTTCTCCCACACCTGGTACTGAGCCAAGAAGCACCTACCAAGGACTAGAGCTGAAAAAACCTGCATTAGAACAAATAAAGTTCTCCCAAGATAGATGCAAACCTGTCCTGCCCCTAAAACTTCCACATAGTGAAGACATATACAGCAGCCTCCCAAGACACCAGGGAAAAGGCACCTTCCCTGTAACACAAGGAGGCACCAGGAAACAGGAGACGACTTTAGGCATACCTGGTTCCTGCAAAAGCTGGTCAGAGAGGGGCTTCAGGCAAGGGAAAAGGCGGTGGGTGCAGAGAACTGTGGTAGATGCACAGCTGTCTTCTGTTAACATCTCCAGGCTTGAGCTAACCAGGGTTTCATTAGAAGGTGAACCACACCTGGCTCCTGATGAATCCTGAAATGCCAGCTCCACTTTTTATGAGGTTGTTGCTTCTTTTTCAGTAACTTCTACTTATTACAGCCAAGGCTTTTTTACTTTCTTTCCTCAAGACTGCCCCTCACAGCAATTTCTTTAACCACTGGGAAGGAAACTCTTACTGTACATGTTCCAGACCAGAGTTGTGGCACAGCAAATTTTATTTTGATTTTTAATAACTATATATTGTATTTAATTACCAGCTTGTAATTTCTTTTTATTAGGTTTCTCTTTGAAATTCATTAGCAATCATGAAGTGTAACAATATTTCTGTCCTTCCATCTACCATGAAGACGCTATCTGCCAGAAACTGTATGTAATGACTGTAGTACTGTTTAAACCATTTACAAAATGAGTTCTTCCTACTTTCAAAATAGCTCAAAGGCAACTATGAGTGCAATTAATCGGTCCCCTATGATACTGGTACACACAGATTGATAAACTCCGTGAGGATAATTTCGGCAGGAATGACTGAATGGCTCAGAATTTCAAGTACTTCACGTCTCTCTAGGTTTTCTCACAAAGACCTTTTAATTTTGAAAATCTTATTTCTTTGCTCTCACTCAGATTCTCTTTCTTCTCCCATTCTCTCTCCTCCTGTGATACTTTTCTGTAAAATAACTGCTTAGTTCCAAAGATGGGTCTACTCACACTACAAAATGCTAGAAACCTGCTGCTTTCTTTTCAAGTCCATCCCAAATGTGCCAATAAGACACACAAACAGTACATCTGGAGGACATGCTGTGACGACCATTCCATAGCAGTGCACATAACCCATTTAACCCCATCTTGACAACGTCGCTACAATTATTTCCAGTGACGGGAGAAAGTGGGGGTGAACCTTTGGTATCCCAAACATCTCCTCTACTGCAGTAGCACACTCTAGTAAAAGCATCTGAAATACTGAGGTGGATCTGGAATTGCTTTAGCTAAAGGAAAAGCTGAATTTAGCACAATAGTCTGCCCTTCATGTACAGCATTAGCATTAACAGTATCTTGGGGAAGTGGATATAGCTTCAAGTACACAAGTACCATTAAAATTTTTTTCCTCTTGAATGTGTCTTCCATTTATACATTTGTCTTTATGCCTTTTGCGTAGTTCACCCCCTTCTGTTTTCACCAGACACCTTGTTCTTAGTGAATGCCTTATGTCTAAGGGTGTGTGAGTCATTAGACTTCGAGACCCCAGATTCTCAAGAGGATATGAAGCTTGATAAAACAATTCACTGCTGCTTTTGTTAGTAAACGATACAGCCAATTCCCTCATTAACTCCCACCACCAAAAAATAAAACCCAAACCAAAAATAAACACCCCAAAATCCCTCCAGCAAACAAAAAGTCAGGGGCACTTGAAAATTAATGTATTGAAAAGTCCTGAGAAATTCCATGATTTCTCCCTTTCTGAAAACAACTTGATTCCTAAAGAGCAGAGGATGGACTTACATGTCAAACCAAGTCACCTACACTACTCTTAACTCAGTAACTGCTCCCCTGAAATCTGTGAAATATGGTGACACTGTTACTGAGCTTTAACAATGATAATGAAAACAAGGCTGCCATTTTGTATTTGGACTGATCAAGAAGGGGCCTGCATTATACATACAGCTGCTTATACCCACTATAAAGGATAATTTTGCTGTATTAACTCCATAAATTTGATAGAGCCAGCAAGGCTTCCACTGCATAATAGCTTAATTTTTCATTCTAATAATAACTGGCTGCCAGTTGAAATGAATGGGAGCAAAAACAAACATTTCTGTTCCATGACATGATCCATGACAGATGTACAGTTTAGGAGGCCCTAGGGCAGGGTATTCCAAGCCTCTCCTCCCTTCACCCAACGGCGGTAAAAGCATTAACACCAAGAAAAAAGACTGAACTGTAAAGGAACTCCTAGGAAAATGACCCAGCTATCCTCTACTTAATCCACAATTGGCAACACGCCTGATTTAAGGCTATGCTAAGCATCCAGGATTTTCTAAAGTGCTTGCAGACGGTGTGTACAGTATAACATACGCCTGTAAACTACAGAGTATGAAACATCCCTCTCTCAATCACACCCAAAGGTTTAGTGGGGCTTTTTGCTTTGACTTCTCCTTGCTCTATTTATGTTGAGAAAAAAACCCTTTCCCTTGGAACATACAGAGAGGATTAATAACTTGATTATTACTGTTTATTATTGGTATCAATTTCATGTAATGCAACACGAAAACACATGTCCCCTTTTAAAAAAATAAAGAAGCCAAGATACTTGAAGCTCGACAAATTTCAGTGAAAATGGGGCTGCATAGTTTAGTGCCAATAAGTTACTCAGGCTTTATGGGAGTATTGATTTATCTGCTAAATGAAAATGAATAGCCACCATATCTACTGCATTGTTTTGCTGCCTCTGCAAGACAGAGCACCTTCTTAAAGAAACCCTAAGTAGTTTTAAAAGGTGAGTTAACAATGCTATCTTTGCAATCTTTGAGTGGGAAAAACCCACTTTAAGGGCCAGATATTTGTATTACTTTTGAACAAATGCTGTCAGGGGCAGGAATGGGCTTTGTGCACATTTAGGATAGATTTTTAGTGTTGAGGCTTTGTTTGTTTAAGTGAACAAGCAAGAATTCATGCATCAGCCAGGAAAGTATCCAGTTGCTCTGTGTGTGAGGATAGGACAGTGATGAGATTCATGAAAGTGGTGGATCCCCTCACTAAATGTTTAGCATTTGGGGTCTGTCAATGGGCCATTCCTTTGTATTTTGTTGGAGTGCAAAATTCTCTAACGATTTCAAGTAAAGTGGCCATTATAGGACAATACAGGTCAATAATTATGGTAGTGTCTGAGAGGCTATCTAATTTGATAAAAGGGAAAACGTATCATCAAAACCCCTGGAGCTCAACAGAAGATGGCAAGAGAACTAGAAATCACCCTATGAAAGACATACTCAGAATCAAAAAGGGCACATGATAAACGAAAACAGAACGATAAACAGCAGCATGGCCTTCTGAAGCTGCTGTTTACCAAACAGAAGTTGCTGCAACACAAACCAGAAAGGGCGATCCATGGCTGCCTAATGCTAATCTTCAGTTGCTACTGATCATCCAGGAGCATCTGGGTCCTACCAAGGGATCTCGAGCCCCCATGTGCCAGCCATTTGTACCAGGCTTTTCCTGCTTGCACCTAAACCCAAGCAGAGAAGAAAAGCAAAGATCTCTTCCTCAGCAGGCATGGATGAGCTCAACATGGTGGACAAGTCTTCAACCTACAAAAATCCTCCCCTACTTAAAGCCTTAGGCTGTGGTTTGTCACAAGTACTGTGAGGAACAACGTGTTCCTAACACAGAACTGATGGATACTGCTGAACTTCATTGAAGGTAGACTGGATGCTGTTAAGATTTGATCAACCAGTGAAAAGCACAAAAGCAAATTTCCAAAGTGAAATTCCAAAATGGAAAAACAAAAAGTCAGTCAGTACTCTGGAAAACTAGGGGAGGCTTCAGTCTTTCCTGAAAGACTCTTCTATAGCTGGAAGTAAAAGGATTATCATCTCCCTAGGGTGTTGGAAAACTGCAGACAAATTAATGTGATACATTAATGCTTCTGATTTCCACGGTACGGATGTAAAACATCTTCTTGATGGAAGATGCAAAGCAAAGAATATTTTGTATGAAGAAGGTAATCCAGCCTCCTCTTTCTGTGGTTACAAGGACTCAGTGGTCAAGTATGTCACCACTGAAAGTAAGGTCATGTTAGAACAGACCTGAAAGGAGCTAAGAAAGGTAACACAGAAGCAAAACATGGCTTTGTGAAGAAAACCACATCTTGTCTTTCACATCTTGTCAGGTGGCCATGGTAAATTACAAGGTTAGAAGTAAGCTTCCCCAGCCTTAGCTGACATGAAGTTAAACAGGTCTGCAATGTCTGCTAAGTTGATTTTAGTAGTCAGTCAGTTCATCCAAATGTATAGATAGACTCTCTGTGAAGGTATCCAGCCTTTCTAGTGAAAACAGACACTAGGAGTTTACACCCGCCATAAGCCACAGCAAAAAGCTCTATGGAAACATACAGATACATGGTATAATTTGTATTGTTGAAGTCGGATTGTGACTTAATGGATCCTACTAATACCCAAAGTGAAATTCCCTTGATGCAAGGTAAGAGATAGGGTAGAGGGCAAAGAGGAAATCCCATCTTTCTCTTGCTATTGGACTTCTGAGCATACTATGTCAGCTCTTTTTTTTACTGTGACTAGAATCAGAGACTGTTGCTGACCATGTCAAATCTGGATGAAAAAGAACCCCTGAATCAAACTCCTACTCAAAGGGTGATTTAATGTTCAAAGGAAAGGCATGAGTTCAAATACCTCTCTCAACACTTTCCTTTGATTCCTCTAAAACAGACAAACATGTTTTGTCTGACTCTTGTCTTCTGCATGAAGAGTCAAGTGAAGAGTGGCCTCTTCAGAAAGCCAGTCTTTGTGTTTGGGGTTTGTTTGTTTGTTTTGTTTTGTTTCTTTTTATCCCACTTCACCTTAACCCTTTACGTGAAGCCTTTAGTTTGTCATCTGTTCAAAAAACCCAAGGATGATACTAACACCACACACTTCCATTGGCTGTGTTATGCAGGACCACAGCAATTTACTGGTGGGAAAAATCCACTTTTGTTATATCTGCAGAAAAACATGTAAAGTGTTGACTGGGGAACTGAACAGCATTATCCTCAGAATGGTCCCCTTGTCTTTGTCTTGCAAAAAAAGCAGCCTTTTCCTATTTTAATTTTATGCATAAGTGCATGAATGCTGAAGTAATATTCACATGCTGCCAGGCAGTTCCATATGCCAGCTTTTTTCTTTCTGCATACACACCAGTCTCAGGTAGCAAATATTGTGAACCCAAGTTACACATTGCCTACATTTGCATATACGTAGATCCATGCATGTGTTATTTTTCCCCAAGCCATCCAGTCCTCCCTGTCTGGCAGCTAGATCTGCAAAAGGAAAACCAAAATCCAGAGTTGTGCAAATCACTTTGAAAACAACAGCAGCATTAAATTTAAGCATAGTCACAACGCTTCATCCAGATCCCACCAGCTCTGGTGGTCCTTTATCTCACTACCACACTAATACTAAAAAAGATGACTCCTTGATCATGTTGGTCACTCCTTCACCGCTTTATCATTCTACTCCTAACCACGCAGTGGCAGTAAATGGGGGGTGTTCTCTGGGTTCCTATTAGGATCCTCATTACTCCTCCTTTCTCCCTTTCTTGAATTAAAAATGTTTAAATTAGTTCAATACGTCTCGAACCTCTTCAGCACGCTGCTGTCCGTCTGACTCACTTCCAAATTGAAGTGCATATATAAAAAAAATTGAATCAGTTCAATGATTTTAAATCACTCTTCAATGTGCAAAGTAATTTAAAATTACTGGAGTGCTTCCAATTTTTATTAGTCCTTGAATTTGGAAGTGATCGAGGTTCTTCTGGGCATGTGCAGTGCACTGTGACTTAAAATTATTACGTCCATGCTTACTCCTTCTTAAAAAAACCAGATTTCACTTCACAGGAGAAACTGCTGAGAGGTACCAGGAAACAATTTTAAAGAACAAAACGGGGGCTGCATAATTCCAGGAGGCATCAATCTGGAAAAACTCTTGCAGTTTTTAAGGAACTCAGGAAACACCACAAAATGTGTGAACTATTCTACATGCATCTTGGGTTCCCATTCTAATTGCTACAGCACTTTTGCATTTAATTACTTTCAATGTATCTAATTGCTCTAAATTTAGCAATTTCCCTAAAATCAATATGAGGACAGAATCAAAAAGGGCAGACTTTCTCCTTAAATGTTTCAGATGCTTAGTGACATGATTAATGTTCATGCTCAAGACTAGTCTTATCGAACTTAATATGCCTCCTCACCTGTTGGAGGAGTCTCAGTAATCAATGCTATTCCCTTACGGAGGTAGATTTACTGGAGTCCTAGAGAAGATAAAAGGGCTGCTTACAGACGTAAGCATTAGTAGTGCCAGTGAACTGCAGGATTTGGTGCTGAACTTATCTAGTATTTAAAAAAACTAAGCACACTACTGCATCTCAACAGTCCATTCTAATACACCTCTTTCATGCCCTCAGTCTCCCTTTTTTAGAGATATAGCAGTTGAAGTAATCCTTTAAGCTGAAGGTCTTCCCATTCTCCACCACCACAGTTCTAAAGGAATAAATGAAAAAACCCATGATGAGTCAATATGACCCCCATATGCCCAATAAATTTCTCTGGCTGCCTTGAAGGCAGTCTCTTAAGAGTCGGGTATTTTTATACATTTGGGAAATCCTTCCAGTTTCCTCATCTATGAAGCTTCACAGAAGCTAAATCATGGACATGTGAAATAAGACCTCCACCCCCACTCCCTTTTGCATAATGTTCACCAAAAAAATCCCCACAAACCTTCATACGTTCCCCATAAGTGTCACGGAGCATAAAACAACCAGAGTTTGTGAGGAAGGGGATTGGCTCTGTAGGGAAGGAGAGTGCAATTCCAAAACTTATGTACAGAGAGATGGAGCGGTGTAAGATCAATTACCTGAAACCAGGTGCTGAGCAGATGGGAAAACTGATTCATCTGGTATGCACTGTCCCCTTGCACATCTCACCTGACTCCCGGTGCCTCCATGGCAGCTGCTTCACTGTGCACAAAATCCTACCTAGCCACTGGATTTGGCACCTTGGTCTCCCGTGTCACCCCATTACCTCAGTGCCACAAGAGTGAAGAGGAACTACCCCTCAGTGTCTCCGCTCCTCTCACTGTAATTACACGCTTTGAGAAAGCAATTCAGTATCAATGGGGACAGAAAAAGGCAGTGGCTATGCAGCTCACTGAAGTGAGGTACTTGGAGCACTCACCAGAAATGATGCATTCAGGGAGGCCTGTTATCACAAAAGTTCCACATGTAACTTCCAAAACTAAACTCTGCAGCAGGACTTTAGTCTTGCAGAGGCATCTCTTGGCCGGGTTTGAGCGTATGTAGAAACATGCTTCCCTGTGGCTGCAGGCAGCTTTGGGAGGGAAGAGAAGGCCAGGTCATGCCCTTATTCCTCACAGGGCTGCTGGGATCCTTCTCTCCCAATGAAACATCAGCCAAAGAGCTGTCCAGAAGGTAGCTCGGAAGCTGCTTTTAAGAGTAAACAACTCAGTGTCAAAGCTCTTAGCATCAGCACTCTGTGAAGGAAACAGAGGATTTACTGTGTCATATGAATTTAGTATTTGATACATTCATCCACATATACCTGACTATATCCTGCCCTTGTAATGGGGATGGACTCAATGATCTAATAGATCTTTTCCATTTCTAGCTACTATTATCCTATTATTAAAAGTAATGAGCCTCTAATCTAACAACTGAACTAATCAATAAGAAACTGAGTTTGTTTTTCAAAATTGCTTTAATTTTAAAAATACAGCATGTCCGTTCCCTGCTTCCTGCTTTTGACTGTGATAATAAAACTTTCAGTATGGCTAATGTAGTTTCGCTAAACAAATTAGACAACTGCCCCATTTAGGGGGAAGAGAAAGTTTCCATTAGCCATTCAGATGGTCTTTGCCTGGTCAGCTAACAATTTTTGCAAACCAGACATCAGAAGATATATGATTTTAATCTCACTATAACGCTGGAATACAGTGCTCTGCTACAAACCTACAAATAGTGTAAGTGTGACCACAATTTGCTGCTTTATGTTAATCAAAGAGGGGTTTTCCAGTCACACAGCATAGTTATATGTTACACGCTGACAGAAAACAAGTTTGCCAGTGTCTTTTGGTTCAGGCACTGGAGTGATTTTCAAGGTACCTGGATTCAAATGATAGTTCTACTTTATACTTTCTGTTTCATTTTGGACAAAACACTGTCTCTCAGGGAAGCAAGGATAAAAAACCTCCCCCTCCATGCTTTTACCCTATTGCACTGAGATACAGTGTAAGCTCTTTCAAGTAGCTCTTGCCAAAATTACTACATGTCTTTACAGTGCCAAGCCCAGCAGTTTCATGACATTAGTAGGGATTGTTAGGGATATTACACTACTAACAGAATATAATTTGGTATATTAGTATGATATACTGCCGATTCATAATAATTTAATTAGAATAATTACCAAGTGCCACAGAAAATATGCCAGTTTGGACAATTGTTTTAGATTAGATGCCACAACTCTACATTAGCAGTAAGTTTGCTGTGAAAAGAACAGATGAAAGGATTACTGCGGCTGGTGCTGAAGGCTCTACATCTATAGAATATGCACTTTCTGGGAATTACTTTGAACTAGATTTTGTCTGAATCCTCGGACAAAATATCCCTACCACTTAAGTAGTTTTAAGACTGAAGAACAGTTATTATTTTGGACCCTTCCTTCCCTATAGGGGGCTGTTACATAGTTGGGAAGTACATGGAGTTCAGCAGCTGGATCATTTTCCTTCAAAAGGAATCTAGTTTTTCCCCACCCAAAATCACCATGAACTAAAGCAATGTGGCATAAGTGGAGAAAATCAGAACATTCACTTTTGCTCTAGACTAAAACTCCAACTGAAAGACAGCCACAGATAAGAAAGTACAGGGAGATCAATCTGATCCCTTGATAGCTTTTTGTCTCCTTTTTATTACACAGCAAATAATTCTCCTAGCTTCCAAGAGTGGGAACAGGTTGCTTGACATGCTGCCTTGAAGAATAGTCATTAAAAAGTCTTCTGGTGGCAGTTCAAAAGGCAAAAGGGAAGATGTAAGCAGAAAGACCCTCTAGATGCCCCACTCATTGTCTTCAGATTTACTGGTTCCCCTCCCTGAAGCTATCAATATTAAGGAAGTGCCTTCTCAAAGCAATGGATGATGGTCACAGTAGCAGTATTGACTTTCCCAAAGACTTCAGTACAACTGATTTTACTACATTGTACTGTGATTTCAGCATGGTAGTGCAATGACATAACTTCAGAAAACTGGAAATTATTGCTTCTTCTTTCTTTAATCATCTTCTCAGCAATATCCCACTATTCTCATTGATGTCTTCTGCACCTGCGTATGGGGTTTTTTGATGTTGTAAGAGCAAAGAACTCCTCTGCCTACAACATTTGTCAATGCCAAGACTTGTATTTCCTCTCCACTAAATGTAACTACAACACAATGAGTTTAAGAAAAAAATATCTGAGCTTGCCTTATAGCCACTCCAAACTGAAGTAATACTACTAAGACAAGACGCATTGAGAAACCAGCAAAACAGCAGTCTCTGTGGCATGAAAGACTGTCAACATAATGGGAAGTCTTAGAGCCTTGATGAAGCTTTCGCTATCCATGGCCAGCTAGGTAACAGAAGACAGGCAACATGTACAAAACACATCAATCTTGCTAGAATTTTTCATTAAGTACTTGAGGAAATTATTTGTTTCCCCCCGTTTAAGAAAGTGAAATTCAAGAACTTTTATTTATACGTACAGAACTGTCCAGTCTTCTATGGAATGTCACTGTTTAAGAAAAGTATATTTTCCAGAACTTTATATTCTTACTCACCTCGATTCTTCTGGAAAATAAGTCTATACTGATTTCTAAACAACTGTAAATAAAACGCACTGTTGAAAGAATAAGGGAAAGGGAGACAACTTCACACTGCTGTTTTGACAGCATTCTTCTCGGTAGCATAAGATGACATAAGCTCTTCTTAAATCAAGTAGCATTTAAGACTGCTAAAATATAAATACACTGTATGAACACATACAGTAAGAGGCAAGTTAGCTGTTCAGGCTTGCCCCTTTCATAAACATAAGAATCATAGCTTTATTGGATAAAGACCTGCAGTGAAATAAAGAGCACTGAAACGATGCAGTTGCGATGGTTTGTTTCTTGACCCACTGGTTTGCAAACCCAAAGAGAAATGTAAAAATGTTGACAGCTGCAGAACTTCCAGGAATACTCTTAATTAAGACATATGGTACCGAGAAGGGTTAATATTGTTTGAAAGTAAAAGCTCTCATTCTAATAACAAGCCCTCTCTCTGTGCACTGCTGGGTCAGCACGGTAATTAAGAAAATTGCCTTCAGTGCACTTGTTTGGTAATGCTATTATCATCTTTTTTCATCTTTTAACAAGAGTAAACTACTTGAAGATGTCCCCATTTACTCTTCTTGCTTCTAGTAACCCATGAACCCATCAGGTCCATACTATGCTAGCATTTAATGGCCTAAATGAGTTACTTTATCATCTGGTTCACCCTGAAGTCTTTTACATATTTTTCTTGACCTTTCACCTTCTGACTATTATTTTGACAGCTATCATTAATGCTGCATCCTGGGCAACCACACATTGACTAAGATGGATGGCAAAATGGCTAAAGGAGTTGAAAGTAACACATACCCACTTTCATCTTCCTCTTGATTAAATCAAAACCATGCAAAGCCAAATCATACGATGGGTCCTGTGGAAGCAGTGGAGAACACAAGCCATAGTTTTAGTAAGTAAAGCTGAACAGAGAGAATAAAAAGGGGGCAAAGCAGCCTTATTGTAAAACAAATAAGCTACATAAAATCGGACATCTAGAACTCTATATATCTAAGTCAGCTATGAACTTGAATGAATCAATAGGCATTTAGAAGGAAAATACTTTCTACTAATTGGTTAAAACATAGAATTGGCAGTAAATTTCACTCAAAAAAACCCCAACCCACAACACAAAGAACATGCTTATGTGGAAAGGACACAGTTAATTGGAAAGAAAGTTTGATACAACTTACTACTTTTCTAATAAGCTACCCCACTTCAAAGGTGAGCATGGCCCCTTCTGATCACTTGCATGGAACACCACGGACTGTGGTCCTGCACAATTGTAAGGTCGCTACAAATCATGCACCTTGAACAATTAAACTATTGCCCTTGGAGAAGCGGGATGATTTCATTTAAGAAAATGGAATCTAGATAAAAGGGGCAAAAGGAACTTCAAATAGTTCCACGTGCTTAAAATGAGATTAAAAAATGGAAGGAGATGTTAGTGTCAGATAAGATCGGACGCGAAGAGTCATTCTAACTGCATTTCAGACAGCTGGTGTAATCAGGCAGTAGGTTAATGGAAAGGAAGGCACTATATCGCCAAGCAGCAGAGAAAAAAAATGGTGATTTAAGAGTCCACTAAAGTATTATCCAGAAACTAGTTTTTAAAAACCAAGCTAAACTATCAGGAAAAACATGAGAAGGAAAGGCAATCAGAACAATGTCACAGAGAAAATTCTCAGCCTCTTTGTCTTCTCAAATGAATGACCCTCGCTGATGGAAGACTGAAATACTGCAGCTCACTGATGGACCTGACACTTGACCCCTCTTACTAATTAGGGATGGAATCTGGAAACTACAGCACTTATTTGCTTTAAGCAGCATTCTTTAGGGCCATAACAATTTCTACAATTGCTTTATGAGCAGAATTTTTAGTATGCATGGATGAGATGAAAATAAAGCTAGCAAAATGACTACAGGCAGCTCCTGGGTAGAGGAAAACTAAACTGCAGCTGACCTTGGTCTTACTCTGTTTTGCACATGCCTTGTGTTTTCAAAACAGATGTTCTCCAAAAACATGTTCCTTGGGAAGAGTTTCAGATTTGATCCTCAAAAAATTGTGCAAGCCCCACAAGGCCCTAAGCAGGCCTGGGAAAGGGGAATGGGTAGATCAGCCCCTGAGAGTTGAGGACAAACTCTTGATCACAAGAACCAAGCTGCCATATCTGGATCTCTCTACCCTCAGTAAAACTGTCCATTTATAGAATGGCCCACTACACATTATTCATCTACGTTTTATGTCTGGTATTTTTAGTTGCAAGTATTTCCAATTAAAACAATGCTTCTGGGGGTGTGAGTGCAATTCAAGACATCAAATCAGCTTTCAAATTACAACAAAGTAATAATAATAAAACATTTCCAGAACAAATAGTAACCCATGCACTCAGTATCACACTGGCAAAAGCCTTTTAGCAGACCATAATGATGCATTAATTAGTCCTGAATAATGGTATTACTAATATGTGATGGCTTACTGAGAAACTCACATTAACAAAGCACATGTGCTCGTGCTTCCTTCACACATCACACCACACGCCCGAGCTCACAGCCATTTGTATTATTTCTCTCTCTCATCTCAGGTAAGCCAGCAGGTCAAAAGACAATCAAAACAAGAAGCCTTGTACTGCACGTTTTCACTCATGCAAGCAAATACAAACTTTCTTTAAACGTAACTGCTTGTGCAACATAATAAAACAGCTTGTGTGCTTGGTAACTTGCAGGAGTAGTTCTAAAAAATAATTGATTTCAGGAAGGCGATTTTAGATTAAGGTAATTCTCCACAGCTCTGCGATCTCACCTAGATCTGAACAACTTCCCTGCCCTACCCAATTGTGCTGAGATCACAGCAACTTTACTTCAGTGCTTCAAACCGCAGTACATGCCCTGCACCATCCATGTGTCACACAGGTGTTCACAGGGCTGTTTTATTGCAGGGTTCAATGATCAGAAAAATCTACAGGGGAAATGGGGACGTGTTGCCCCAGGAATTACATACAGGTTTTTTGTGACAAAAGTGTGATGTATGGTCTATATTCAAAGAAAGGGGAAAAAAATAAATTTGTATTTAACAATAGCCCTGCATTCAAAAATAAATCACTACAGCTATAAAGACAAGACAGTTTTTTACTGGTGACAAACACCCTTCTCCTAAAGCATATTTACAAAAGTCAAACAGAGCCAAATGACACGGTGGTGTGGTTTTGTATATTGCTATGGATTAAATTAGGCAGTTCTTAATCACCTCACAATATATCCAAGTTATGTTGCACCGTGACAAACAATAATAGGTTGTTCACTTTTTTTCCCCTCAGTTCTTTCCAGGACATTACTTTATCTCTGTCTAATAATGTAGATATATGTATAAGTATATATGAGAACTTTAAGAAGTCTAGAAACTCTTTCCATTCTGCTAATACTATTCATGACACTGAGTAAGTGTGAAAGCTTTACTACAGCTTGCAAATCATCGCAAAAGAGTAAAGACCTAATGCAGTCATGTTTCAGGAGAAGTTGCTGTGTGCATTAATCAGTGTGCTGCTGTATCCTTATCTATGTTTCTTTATTAAAATCATTGTCTTATTTGACGAGCAACTGTTGTCTGCTAAAAGATAATGGTTTTTACAGCTATCACATCTTCATGTGCCTGTGCTGTCCAAACTAAGGGCTATGCTTACTTCATTATATAGGATTTTCTTTACATTTTGGTATTTTCTTGGTAAAAATGTAACACCAAGCCCATCCCTCAATCAGCACCCCAACTCCCTATTTACTACATGTGACAAACTGGGCTCACTGCTTTCCCTAGGCCCCAAGCAAGTGCTCTACAGACAGCTGATATTTTGACCACAGATCACAGCTGGAGAATTTCAGAAATAAACAACTATGAGAAAACTGCGTATTTATAACTTATTTCTTGGCCGTGTTTCAATTGCACAACACAAATATGAGAAAGAATACTCCTGAAAACAGTCTTCTTTTTCTCTTCCTCCTACTGAAAAAGTATTTTAAATATCAGTGTGTGTAATCACTCACATTTCATCGGTGCTAAAATAAATGGATTTTTCAGTAGCTATATAATAGTATTTAATTTAATGTGTACTCAAATATACATCTAAGCAGGTATGTGAGTTAACTTACCTTATGGCATAAGGGTGTTTCCCTGGTGTTTTACTTACTGATATGTGAGAGGAGCTGAGAGGTTCAGCTCAATGTTTATTAAGTCAAAACTGTCACTAGTTCACCCACTCTTCTGAGCCTGCAGCCTGTCTTTGGGGCTGCACCAGTGCTCACCAGCATGAACACTAAGTACCACACTGGTTGTTTTACTAGGTACTGCACATGGATAAAAAAGCCTCATATTTTGGCCAGTTGGAAGTACCAAATGGCCTGGCATGCACTGAATTTGCCCTGTTGTGCACAAAGTATTAGACGAAGAGACGTGTGGGTATTTTGTTAACAGAATGCCATTACAGCTAATAACAGAAAATAACACAATCAGTATGAATATTTGTGCAGTATCATTGTACACGATATTCAGATGTTGGGAACCCAGGAAACAACTTCCTAAAATTTGTAAAACTCAAATGACATCTGACTGGTGTTCGAAGTGGAAAGATACAGAAGTCTGAAATAAAATTTCTTTAAATCAAGAATAACAGTAATTCCTATTGCAGAAACACCTGCCCTTCCCGACTAAAGAATACTCAAACAAAAAGCTGGCTATAATCAACCACTGACAAATAGCAGCTCTCTTAATTTATTAATCTAATTAATGCACTCCCTTTATTTATTAAACTAATTGCATTGATTTCTCAAGGGGAATTACATTCTCCCCAGTCCTCCTCATCCTGCATTCTAGGCAGAATCTTCAGTATTTTATTTCAGTAATTGAAAAAATATTTTTGGTATATTCTTACTGTATAATAAACTGCCATAATAAACAAGGTGGTGTGATTTCTAAGTCATAAAATCACAGCAGGTGAGTAGAAAGGGGATGTGATAACTCTGACAATAAAGTTTGCATGGCTGCCCCAAAAGCCCTGAGTATTGGCAGCTCCTGCCAGACTTTACAAGTAAATTTCCTACTGGATCAGCACATCATTAAATGCTTTATAGAAAGAGAAAGGAGAATGCTTAATGTAGGCAAGACTTTAAGAAAACATTTTGGAACTAAAGGAGGCCTCAAATGCAAATGTAATTCAGTAAATAAAACATCAATGTCAATGACACAATAACAGGCCAAATTGAGCACACTCAGTTTGCTCTAACCAGCAGAAAATGCACAGTAGTGGAGAGGAAGTGAATGAGAGAAAGGAAAGTGCCTACAATTTTTTGGTATGGGATTTCTATAATGATTTGATTCAACTGTCTGTTGCAAAGCAGCCAAACAGACCACTTACAGTCATCACAGTGTTATGGATCTGATTTTATCTGTACTTCCAGGATAAATGAGAAGTGATTCACAGTAAATCAGAGGACATACATAAGATTTCTGGTGAATGTTCAGCCTTGTGCCAATCTGCTACATGTAAGTAAATTTCACATTGAAAGTCTCTATTATTTCAGTTAAACAAGTAAAGCAACGTATTAGCTTTTGTTTCAAACAGCCAAGGTTTTGGCAGCTTCCAAGCACAAATTCAGAAGTGCAAAAATTCAAAGTTGATTGAAAAATAAAAAAATGCCAGCACTGGTATAAACTTGTATCAAATTCTACCTGAGACATCTGGAAAGCTGAAGGGGAAAAGGTACCTTTTAAAATCTCACACAGAAGAGATACAGATGGCTAAACCCTGTGTGGCACAGAAAAAATAACATCTCCCGCATTGCAACAAAAGAAAATGTCTTGGACCTCCAATACAGAAAAAGAAGTCTATAAGGTATCTTTCTTGGTAAAGCTCTAGCAAGCATATGTAAACCCTTAATACTCAAACACTTATTGTTTTACACGTGAATAACAAAGTATGTTCCCTTCAGATGGGGGACTGAAGAATGTTCAAACCCTGAGTTTCCCTATATATCCCACAAAGTAGTTTAGTTCCTCCAGAAACAACTGATGACACAGGAGAGATGAAGATGAATGGGGATAAAAAAAGTGAGCAGAAAACTGCTAAGCTAAACTAAAATGCAAACAGCAGTTATGGGATAAAATTAAACAGGGGAAAGTAGATGGTGAAGAAGAGTCCTAACAGTGAAATATATTGGAATTGGAGATTTGTTAGCAAGAAAGATGACAATGTTCTCTTTGACTGCTTCATTTACAACTGGACAAAGCACTGTGAAAGGTACTGGAAGGGACAGACAGGAGGACGTATGCTGCCATTACAGTGCTTCAGATGATGTGTCTGAACTCAGGTTAATCATATCACGAAAAGAGTTATCCAGTATTTCAGTCACCTGTTACACCTGTCTCTTTTCAGAGGACTACAGCGCTCTGCAGGCAATATTCTATGTACTAAATATTAAAGTGTTTTTAAACTTGTTTATATGAACTTGTTCCCCCCAAATACAGCTTCTCTCACACAATAGGGGACACAAAAAATCTACAAGTAACTTTACTCCCATTCTTTGGGCAGCAGTCCCCTGCCAGGCAATCACCTCTAGCAGGACCTCTGACTGAAGCCAGCAGCTCCTTGGGCAACTTCTCTGTGTCAGGTGCACAACTTTAGAAAATGAAAGTAACAACAATTGCACATTATCACTGGTTAATTATAACCATTTTTCTTAGAGGACTGAAGGTTATAAACAACACTGTCAACACAAACATCTATAATAATATCAAGTTAATAGTGATTACCAGCGTGATAGATAACTGTGAATATCTCCAAGTACATCAGAAGCCGAGCTTGCAGTTACAGCATTTGTGATTTATCAGACCTTCACCACAGCAGACTCTCTTCAATGTAGAAATCATTGCAGTACAAAGTCACCCTTCCATCCCCCAGCACCATCTCTTTCTCCCAACTCACTCAGGATCTACTCTTCCACAGGGAGTGAAGCAGCTCCCTAGTTATGGCTACACACCTGCAATTCTATCACATTGGCTTGGCCAATGCTGATCAGCAGTGCTAACACCTCCTTCCAGACAATCCATCTAATATCTCATCTACCCCTGGGGCAAACGTGAAGTATCAGGTAGGTCATTTATCCCTCTGGTGAAATGGTGATAGCAAGAATTCAGCAGACTGTGTGGAGTTCTTCTATGCTCTTTACTCCCAGTGTTAACCACACAAATAAGATAATACATCATCAGTGTAAGAAATAAAAGATAAATTAGGAGGAATATTAGTCACAAACTGTGCTGGAGTCATCCCTTTCAATTATTCTTTTTTCTCAACTCCTTCCTTGTTATCTACAGCTTCTTTTGTTAACTTCACCTCTTCCAATTGGAAATACTTCTCTGGTTACAATACCTCCTTAAGAAAAAAGAAAGAGAACTGCTGCTGCTAAAGCGTTCTTGTGCACGACAATTTAGGGCTGTTTTTCTCTTTTTGACTAATATTCACATAAGAGACATAGCAAAGACCTGGACAAATACTGCTATGGTCAATAAAGAAGAAAAAACCCTATCATTTTGATGATGGATGCTTCCCCCAGAAGATGCCAGCTGGCACTTCTAGGTGTTTGGAACAACTAGCTGACTACACTTGGCTCTTTTTTTCCTCTTACTGTTCATAGTGCTTTAAAGCACAAATTCAGGCTTGTCAGTGTTGGTCATTTTTGATTAATTTTTCTGCCTGTCACTTGGGAACTGTTGGTATTTCACTTTTTGCATCACTTGTTTCTTGGTGGTATCACATGGGTCCATGTGTACTACTTTTTTCTTTACTTCATTATGGTTTAACAGCATCTTCTTCTTTACTTGTTTGTTACCACAGACTTCCTGGCTCTTTCTGCCAGAAGTCTCAGATTCTTTCTGGCACAGGTTGCCCAGAGAAGCTGTGGATGCCCCAATCCCTGGCAGTGTCCAAGGCCAGGCTGGACGGGGCTTGGAGCAACCTGCTCTAGTGGAAGGTGTCCCTGCCCATGGCAGGGGGTTGGAACAGGATGATCTGTAAGGGCTCTTCCAACCCAAACCATTCTGTGATTCTCTGATTTTATCCCTCCCATGAGTAAATAATAAAAGACCCTTTCCCCTTCTCTCTCATTCTTTCTTTTCCATCCCACTGTCCTCAGAGGCTCTCCTGCCAAGCCAGCAGGCCTTCTGGAAAAGGAAAAATCTTGTAGACCTCCTCCCTGTAAACTACTGGTAGGGACGCCGAGTCACTGAAGTGCCTGTGAGTCAAAGAAAGGGTCCACACTCATCCCTAAGGACGAAGTCAGCTTCTTTCACAGCACCAGGGGATTAACAATAAAGCAGTTTAGATGTGACTTTCTACCTTGTAGTACATGGAATTAACACAAACGCTGTGGCTGACCAGTATTTGACTTGCTGGATGCATTATCATCCCTTACATTTTTCTTTATGAAGCCTTTGAACTAACAGGATAAAAAATTGTACTGGCAGAAATTGTGAGGTAAAATAAGCAAGCCACTCTGCAAGAGGACTTCACAGGATTGTCCCGCA
>NW_009939416.1:0-27650 GCF_000696875.1 Nestor notabilis | reverse complement strand
GGGAAATATTCACCTGTGAAAAATAACAATGCAAATAACTCCCTGTACAAAAGCAGTTCACTAAATGAATTTTTCTGGCTTTTCCTGTGTGTTACAATTGCTCAGGGGCTTCTGTAATTGGGGTGAGATGACAGCAAAGAGGTGGGAACACGAAGAGTTAACCTTCTGAAAAGCAATCAGTTGAAATGCACCTATCTCAGTGAGTAATTCTCTTCCCACAGCGTAAATACAGTCTATGTGAGGAAAGCAAACTGTCCTCTTCACTCATGGAAAGTAAGGAGAATCTCTTTAAGACTGCACAAACGTTATTCACATTTAATACCAGAGAACCAGCACAATGGGTATTCCCCATCTTTTCGAGCAACCACAGCTTCAGTTGACTCTGCTTGGATTTTAAGGACCTCTGAAAAGTCAGATGAGTAGTCTTCTTGTTGTAGTGAAAAATACTTCTTACTCCACAAGTCAAAGCATGGGCAAAGATTTCTTGTCTTTTCTACAGATACATATTTTTTATTTATTTCAAAATCAGTATATCATAAATTGTTTTATGTATCTCACAGATGAGAAAATCCATCAGTACAAAGTGGGTAACTGCCTTGTTAAGGTCAGTCATGAGTTAGCATGGCTGAAAACAGGTATCTCTCCCTCCAGCCACTAGACTATAGTCTTTTTCATTATTTACCCCTCCGTGTTCTCTTTCTTACAGCTCCATGTTTAAAACAAAAACTGGAAAGGGAGCTGATAGATGTAGGACTCCAAAGGAAAGTCATTTATTTTACAAAACAATCCTGAAAAGGCTAGCCAAATGTTCTCACGCTTTATTTAGATACCAGAATGCGTTGCATCCATTTTCAATCTCCCAAACCCAGATAAAGCACAAAAAATAATTGAGAAAGTAAAAAATAAGTGGGTGGCAATAAAACTGCCAAACTGACAGCCTGGCAAGTCATCTTAATCAAGTGTTATTGTGGCAACAGAGCAGACCTCTGATTTTTGACTCATGTCACAAACTGCATTTTGACAGTTCTGTTGAGAACTCTTTTTTCCACTGACAAGCTCTTGTTTTCACAACTGGAAGAAAGGGGTGACCAGAAGTTCAAAATTCAATGCTCTATAAATGCATGACTAAAAATGCTTCAAAGGGCAGCAGTGAAAGATGTTTGGAAATTAAAAGCCAGGTTCCTCCAGCCTTGAAAACTTCCTGGTTCCCAGTGCCTCTGCCTAACTTTGTCCACCACACGCTTCCAGACCTGCTCTTTCAGCCGTTATGCCCTATTGCCTTGAATTTAGGTCTAAGGCACACGCCGATAAAAATATTAAGACATTGTAGAGACAGAGGTAAAAATAAACCCTCCCAAGATCCTACGACCTGACCTGCCTGAATAGTCCATGTCCATTTGGTTGATGTATTACTAATAGACATAAAGACTATGTGCTTCCATTTCCTTATCCACTCCCATTCAGCAAAATATTGAGGATTGCAGAGGGAGGAAAGGCAGTTTCGACAAAGTAATCTTGGTCACTTTTCTTCCCACCCAACTCCAGGTTCTTAATTTAGTCATGACAGTTGATGCAAAGCACTTCCTAGTTGTTACTCTCTCTGCTGTAGAGACATCCTAGAGTGACTACATTCAGGACTTAACTCCTGCTTGGAATTCTAACTTCACTTTCAGAAGAGGTGCCTAAATACTTAGTTGGACTACAATACAGTTACTCTACTACATACATCTATTACCCCTAGTAACTGCAGTTTCATTGATCACTGTTTCAGCACTGGAAAGCAAAAAAAAAAAATCACTACTGTTTGTGTACTGGTATGTAATATGTTGTCTGCCTGTAAACAAAGGATGAACTATACAAAACAACACTGGGAGACTCAGCACCGTTGGCTAAATTATTCTTTTTCTTTCCCCCACCCCCTGTTCTTTGAATGGGAGATTGTTGAGGTAACACTGTCCTTGGTAAACATCCAGATTTCAGTGACATTCAGTGCACAGAAGAAAACTCATAAATGCACAGTAATATCTGCCACAGCATAACAAAAAGAAAGAACTCCCTCCATTCTTTCCACAGCCTGTGCACAGGCACCCACGGATTCCCTGTGCTCTACCACGAATGGGCTTCCTCCTGTGCAATGTGTCTGTTCCCAAGGAGGAAATCTTCGCCACTGATCAGCTGCACACATTAAATAAGGCAAAGTGTATTTTGCAGGTTGCACAACACATATGCTCTTTTTTTGCCTTTTATATATAATGCATCCTACATAGCAGTGGTGAGCTGTGCAAGGGATGTTCTAGGTTGTCTTATGATCTCATTTGCCATGTAACATTTAAAACAAACAAAAAGATACTGCTACTTGAACAAGGTCAGAGAGGTCTTCAGATGGTCTATTTCCTCAGCTTGCCTCTGGCTCCATACTGCTTTGCAAATCAGATGCTAGATATACTTTGATTAGTTTGTACTTTAATGGATCATGTACAAAGAGCCCACCCTTCACATCACAGCCATTAATTTTTTCTGGAGTCTGATGGAAAAAACAGGTAGAGAGGGTTGTGTGTGTGTGTGTGTGTGCGTGCGCCAGCGTATGCATGTGTGCTGATTGAAAAGTGATGGATTATTTTCATGTGGTAAGAAACACAATGTTTTCTTTAGCACAGCAGGATATTCTGTTTGCAAGGTCTAACAGTGAAATATTATGCATATCTGCAGCTGGCCCACTGCCAAAAACCAAACAGCAGAAATCAGAAGAGATTTTGAATCTGAATCTTAAAAAACCAGTACAGCCCTACAAAGCAACTAATGAGCCATTCGAAACAGAAAAGCATTTGTACTAATGTATGATTGCTGTCATATATGTCAGCATTTAACAAAATAGTAAATAATTACTCATTTAAATGTTACCTTGAACTTCGATTTAGAATATAAATATATTTTCAATGTCTTCTACCTCTGTGCTGATACAGGTTTATTTATCATGACCTACAGTGAATTAAGTGAAATATTGCCCAAACTCAAAGAAGTAATCACTAAAAAGCAGGTACAATTAAAAAACCCCAAATAGCATAACCTCAAAGCAAGAGTATATGAGAGCTGCAGCACACCAACCTAGAATTTACTAGCCCAGAAAGCCCAACAGCAAAATGTTTTAATGTGCTTCATTTAGCTCTTAAGAAAGAAGATTCAGCCAAAGGGAGCTTGGGTGGTGTCAGTCAGCCACTGCTGGAGTGAGCTGGAGATGTACCATTCACTTTACCAGTGGACAACCCAACTATTCCCCTTTAGAAATCAGGCTTTGAGGCCTTGTTTTAGTGCTAAGGTCCAATTAAATAGGATGGGAGAAATACCGAAGTACAGTCAACGCTCCAATCCCTACATACATAATTCCTACAAAAAGGCAAAAAGAAGTTCACAAGGACAGTGGACTGGGATCCCACAGCGCACACAGCTACATTCTGCAAAAATCCATTTCATTCCAGGCAACTTTCTTCCAGCACGGGATCAACAGTTCCAGTGTGCTCTTTAGGAAAGTCTTGCTCAGTTGTGACACAGAAGACTATTACCAGATACTTCTCCTTAAATTGTTATAGGGTAGAGGACTGATTATCATCATTTTGGTGGTCACTCTAAAGAAAAACAACTCTTCCCCTGGTAAGCCTTCTTGCATTTGTGTGCACTCCTTCCTTGGTTAATTTATTGCACTTGACTAATCATTAGATAGCATTGAATTTTGTGTGTAAATTAACGTATATGTCTGCATCTGTATGTGAACATGTGATTATGTTATTTACCCATTAGCACGGCCTTCTGGTAAATCTCACTCGAGCCACAAGCTTGCATGGCGCATCTTTATTTCCACTGCATCCCTTTTATCACTACATCTTCACAGTGGGTTTCAGAAAATGCTTACAGTACTAGACAGTTTATTAAAAACAGGCTAGCGGTTTTATCAACATAGTTAATATTCTAAGAGCAAAAGATTTAGTGTCAGGACACAATCAATGTTTGGACTGTTAATATGGAGACCGAGGCATTTTGAAAAAGGAAAACCTGGGAACTCAGGATACACATTTAATAAACTTTCCAAGTAAATCAGGTCTATTTTTATCATTTGATTTTTAGAAAAGCAAGAACAAAGCCTTCTAGAAATTTGGAAACTGTACTGGTAAACACAAATAATTCTGAATACTTCTGAATACAGAGCTTATCATTTTCCTTGTTGCATTTCTTTTCACATGTTACCTCAGGACCCTTATTTTGAAACCATTAGAAAGTGATTGTAACAACAATCATTCCTGCCCCAAAGAAAGGTGCCACCAAATGACGAGTTGCCATCTCCGGCAGGATACATTACTATTAGGAATTTTCTGCTAAGTTTCCACTAAGGATTTTCATTGTGATATTTTCATACACAGAAGTTGACTGGCACATCTTTTCAAAACCTTCCTCTTTCTTTCCAAACATAACTAGCATATAAAAAGAGCCATAATATGTATTATGGGAAAGCAGCACAGCGATATAAAAGACTTCCATACTAAGAGCAGACGGAAAATGGTCGTTATTATTAATTTAGAAAAACAAAAGAGCTACCCAGCATTTCAGTAATGTGGCAAGTTGTGTGTGAAAGAGGATTTTATAATTGGATTTTAGAGTAATTTAGGAGACGAGATAAGCTGTAATGGTTGCATATTAGAGGTTAAAACTACAGCAGAAACTCATAACGTAAGGGTTCATTGCACTGAGGAAAACAGAACAAAGGAAAGCAACACAGGAGCAGCCTGGTGTAGGTGGCAACAAG
The DNA here is from genome assembly GCF_000696875.1 of Nestor notabilis. NCBI lineage: Eukaryota > Metazoa > Chordata > Aves > Psittaciformes > Psittacidae > Nestor > Nestor notabilis. The sequence goes on along the minus strand of NW_009939416.1, from coordinate 22,855 downwards.
GTGAGCATGGGCTATGGGAAACTGAGGGGCTTTTATATTAACACCCACTTAAAGAGGTATCAAGCAGCATTCCTTCCCTTCCAGAGTGACTTCTTAAAAAATTTTAATTATATAATACATATATTATATATACACACACACATATATATGTATAAAGGTAGGGATGTTACTTCCTAAACTGTGCAGTCAGAAACGTTTTGGGTTTAGGAGAGGAATGACCATAAGCATTTTCAGCTTCCTAGCAAAAAAAAATAATAAAATATATCATAATGCCACATGCATGGACATAGCATGAATCTTTTGCACACGGAATCAATGGAATTTCAGGCACAGTAGCTCTGGAAAGTAGGGTGCTTTTCCCTACTAACTCTCCCCTGAGCAAACAGAGACTCAGCAGAGACAGAGTCCTCTCCCTGGGGGTCTCATGCTCCAAGTAGATCCTGCAGCTCCCACTGGCTCTGCTGTTGGTTCCTCCACCTTCTCTGAAGGCTGAAACTCTTCCCCCTCACTTCAGCTGTCAAGTCAAAACTTGAACCAATCTTATCTCCAGAGTCTCCGTAACTCTGGCCATGGCTGGAGCATACAAGTAATTCAGGGAGTGCTTTGCTAGCAGTGAGGAGGGGGACAAGGAGCAGAGGCCAGAAACAAAGGCTGGGCCCAAGTCAAACAGAGCAGAGGCTGAGACAAGCGTCGAGGATCTGTGGCACGGCCACAGTGTCTAGTAATTCATTATCAGGCATGTTCTGTGACATTGCTACAATGCCAGCACAAGGAGAGGCCCACCAGTTGTGGCATGCAGATCAAAACCTGATGTCTTCCCAGACCTCTTTAGAACATTAAGAAGCCATTCAAGCTCTCTGAACCCTGTGCAGAAAAATAAAACTCACACTAATAATTCTTTCTCGGTCTCCTGTCTGCCTCCTCACCACCTATGAGAAGAAAGCCCGGCTGACACAGTGCCTGGCAAGACAGACTCCTGATCTAAGCCGGCATGCCTGGGTGCAAGGCAAGTGAAGGGCAGCCGTTTTTTTAAATATAAGCAGCTACATCCCTGCAATCTGCAGTATGTCAGCTCAGCAGCCAAGTCCCATTATTTTGTTGGGGAGGTGGGAGAAAGGGAGAAATATTCTCCAGCATTTTTCCAGGCAAGGAAAGGTAGCAGCATACACACTTCCAGTTTCCATCCCCAGATTCAGCTGTGGAATGGAGCAGTGTGACCAGATTCTCAGCAGTGACAAGTGAGTGTAGGATCCAAGATCAGTTGCCTTCTATTAAATGAAGACCAAGCCTTGGATTTTTCAAAACCAGGTGTCTAATTTTTTTGTGGGGCTTTGCCAACACTGAGATATTTTGTGTTTGCCAGCTGCCAGTCTGTTTGGAAAGCATAGCTTCCTCACTTAGCGATGCAACTCCATAGGCATAGCAAATTATGTACACGTTTGGCAAGCAGCTTTGAAAAAGAAAAAAAAAGAGATATATTCTGTGCCAAGAAATGTGAATACTTCCAAAACTACAGTAGTTTATCAGAAGACAACAGTTTCCCATCCTGTTTAGCTGGAAATGTTCACCTGAGCAATCTAAAAATCTCAACCTGCAGCAAAAAGGAAAATAAAAAAGAAAAGAAGAACCCCCACACACACACACATTATTCTGCACAGTGAATTCCCTTGCCGTGGCTTCTGCTAGCAAACAGAGCACCATCTCTCTCCAACAGGGTAAATAACCCAAGCCTTCAGGAAGCAAAATCTGCTCCGAGAGTGCGTGCTCTCTGGCTGTCGTTACAATGAAGGATACTTCAAAGTTGGTCGCCTTCTCGGTTACCAGTGCTCGGCTACCCCCTGCTGGGCTGCAACGCCTCAGACCTTCCCGAACCACCCGGCAGCAACAGCAACGCACCCCAAACACACCAACTTCATCGCTGCGATAAGCTTCCTAAATTAAGACAGGCTCCGAATCTTTACTCCTGCTCAGTATTGAAAAATGACAAAGCCTGGTCAGCTGAGATTAAAGGGATGGCTGGTTATTGCACTGCAAGTCTCTACTTTTTATATCATGTGAGATTTCTCATAGGTTTTCCCCAAATTCTAAATCAGCACAATTTGAAGAAACAGTGATACACTGAGATACCAATAGCTACACTCGAACAAGCCCCCAACACACATCCAGAAAACCAAATGTTTCCCTAGTAAGTATAAAACTCTGAGGCAGCAAATTTCATTTCTAATTCTATATAAATTGGATGATAACATCTTAAACACTTTGCTCAGAGTTTGCTTTAAAAGCATTCCTCAAATACAATTCAGAATAGAAATTCCTGGTATGAAATCCTTATTTATGTATTCTGTGGATAAATTAAAACAGGAAAATGTGCTGCAAGATGTGTTCAAACAACTAATAGTTCCTGTAAACCAAAAATATATAAAAAGCACATAAGTGAAAAGAAAAAGATTAGTTGTTTTAAGCTATAACACAGCTGTATGCAACAAAAGCCAGAAACATGTAAAATTAAATTGGATTGGGGGGAGGGGGGGGCGGGGAGTGTGCAATGGGGTTAAGTTTACTACTAATTCAAATCCTTTCTTCCAAGTTGCAAAATGTTGTTACTGACACATTTTTTTCATCTGTTTATTTTTGCAGACAAAGCAGGAAAAAAACCTGTCATTTGAACTATATAAACAGGGGCTGCATATGCCGGCATGGGGCTCTTGATTAGCCACTTACTGCTCCTATGGAGCACAAGGGTAAAAAGAAGTCAAATATCCCTCCAAACATTTATTAGTGCCACATAAATTGTAAAATTCTATTCACTGATAGATTAATAAAAGGCTGAATTAGTCTCTGACCTCTTTGATTTTTAAATGCTGGTAAGACACTGTCACCCCTTGTTCCTTTATCTAAATACAGAATGTGCAGCAAACAAACATTTCCCTTGTGTCAGTGCAGGAAAGGGGAAGAAGTTTTCATTAAATAGAGTTGTAAAGGGATCGTATTACTGGAGTAGAGTCATGTCTCTCAACTTTTGTCCTTTATGCTGCCTGTCCTCTGTGAGAAGTGGCAGCGGCAGACTTTAGGGAGGGAAGGGGAGGACAGGATACAGCGCTGTCTGTTAGTCAGCAGGGGCCGTCAGCTAAAGGGGATGGGTTATAATCCGTGGCTCTCAAAATCTAGACAACTAATCTAATTTTTTTCTCCTATATTTAGAGTCTGGTCTGCTCTCAGGACGCATAACCTTTTCAAAGTTTCACTTCTGAAAGGACTGAAGTGCAAAAAATAGCATTTCAAAGCTACGGGCCAACAAGGAACAGAGGGATCCGATCCTTCAACTGCCACTACTGACAGAAGGCCTCTGCTTTACTCAAATTGGCTTTGCCTCTGCTGTGGATTTGCTCACAATTTATTTGAAAGCAGGGGGCACGCACTTCAAAACAGGCCCAGAACCTACCGCCAGTCTGACAGGGTTTCCACACAGCTCCAGCCCAAGCTTTGTCTTTGTTGTTCATCATCGGGCATACACTGCTGGAAAACAAGCAGGGCCTGGAAGCCATTCAGCAAGGAAATAACACCAGTGTCTAGTGTGAAAGTAGACAGAAGAAGAATATGTCTGCTCCATCTCATCCTGCAGTCCTGGCTGGCAGTTGGGCAGACCTGGAGGAAACATTCTGTGTGCCCAGGGATGCCACCACACTTTATCACCAGGCTTCTCCTGAGAGTTCCTGGATCACATCCCAGCAGAAAGAAGTAGACTGGGATGTACATCCAGAGCTCAAAGCTAAGAAACAGTCGCAGTTCTCACAGTTTATCTTATATTGTCCTTAGGACTGCATCGAGCCTTAGATTTCACTCTATGCCCTGGTCATCTTGATGAGATCTCATCTTCACCTTGGCATCCCTCTTCCAGCTCTCTCCAAAGCCACCTTTTCTACTCCAGCCTTCTTCCCTGATGGCTCTTCCCATGTCATGACTTTTAATGCCCCAGTCCTGGGTTTCCAAGACTCCATGTGGCTATCATTTTCTTATGGGCTCGAATTGCACAGATCTTTCCCGTAGCTACAACAAACTGTAAGTAATGTCATCTCTAACCTTAGTTACCCCTCTGCCAGTATGCTAGTAGAATTTCGCCACAGCTTCTGTCCTAGCTCTCTTGCAGACATCTTTTTCTGGAAGGTGGTAAAATCTCCTCTGATCTGTCAGGCATTGCACAGCCACCCCACTCACATCCATAGCTGCCTAGATTCAATGATGAAATCTCATAACTACTTTGGAGGGCATGTCTGTGTTAAAACCTGTGAGATGCATTTTCTCACTGCCCTCCTCGTGAAACATCAAGAATGCAAAGACCAAGCATTTTAGGAGAAAAAGGAGAATTCCAGGTATTACTCCTGCACACAGGAGTAATTTTCAACTATGGATATGAGCCAAGAAATAATATGAAAGATGTGCAGAACTGCATATGCATTCCTTATACTGCATATGAGGAAAAAGAAAGGAGCTAACACCAAAACTGGCTACTTCGGGTAAGGCAGTAGTCTCAAGCATTTTAGGTCCGAAATGTTTCAATTCAAGCATTGTGAAAGCTTCATGCTGAAGTATCAGAATTAGCAACGACAGCAGAACAGATATCTAAACGCAAAGAATATGCTTCGAGGGAAGCCACTGCTATTCCTCTACTCCCTCTAATGCATCCCACTGTGAATCGCGATAGGTATTGCTGCAGTTCCCAGCAAAATCAATGACTCACGGTGACATGATTCATTTCTGGTTCTAACATCTGGCTGGAATTTTACGCACACAAAGCCTGTGATTTGTACAAACAATTACTTAAGAGAAACAAAAATCTTTGCAATTCACCATGTCATAACCAAACCATCTGTCCAGCAGGCCACTACGGGATCATGCAGATAGAACAGAAGGCAGAAGGTGGCCCATTTTGCCCAATATATTTGGGTTGAGATATCTGCTTTGGTCTTGTGTCATCCGTAACAGGAGCCTATTCACATGACATTGTAAGTTGATTAGAGATCAAAGTTTTTCTGCTGCCAGGTAATTTATATCCATACTTTGACAACCACAATTGTAAGCAAAACAGCACAGCCACTGAATCTCTGTCTACCCTACAAAAGAAAATTAAGGCAGCCAAATACAAGAATTGGTGTAAACCAATCGGTGTGAATCTGCATGCACAAGTGTTATTAATAACATTCCTTCATTTCTCAAAAGAATGGAAGCGTTGGATATATGAAACTGTTATGTTTCTTTTAGCCACAGAGAAGGCAAATCCCAGAATGTGTACGCTTGAGTCAAATCAAAAATGTTCAGATCCTATCACAAGTTCAGTTCCTTATATGAATGTGAGTAACTTGGTGCACATACAGCACTCTTGCCAGAGCAAATTAATGTTGAAAGCTGAGACATGAGAGACACCTTCCTTAGCCAAGCTGTGACTACCCTTGCCTAGAGCATACAGTATGTGGCATTTACAAGGGTCTGCCCTACAGAGTGAGCTTTGCTGGGTTGTGTCACGTTCCTAGAGAAAACAAAAAGATGAATCAGCAGCAACACAAACATACCCATGCTGAGAAGAAGGCCTTTCAGATAACATGCACTATGTCATCCTGGTACCCCTCACTTGGCAAAACACAGACTTAAAACATACTCTGTTAAGGTAAGAGTTTGTCCTCAAACTGTTTTAGCATAAATCAAATAAACACAGAAAACAGGGTGACCTTAATTCAATGGTCATTTACATTGTAGCTCCTGCCCTTAAAGCAGAATGAGCTGCACTATGTTATTTCTCATAGATTTTTATAATCTTCTCTTCAAAATCCCCAGTATAGACTCAGCAATTTACCCAGACCACGTTACACCACACAGCTGTGTCTGCACTCCATGGTGCAGCTTGCGTTGGCTACAAAAAGATTCAAGAAGGCTTAGGGGCTCGTGTAACAGGAAGAGTACGAAAGGCCGAACAACAGTGTCCTAGTTGGGCAAAATGAAAGAGTATTCATCAGTATTTAATAATTATGTAGTTTTAGCTTCCCCCCCCAAAAAGAAGAAAGAAAAAAAAAAAAAAAAAAAAAAAAAAAGAAAAAACCAACTGATTAAGAGTATTATATCTCAAAGATTTTTCTTGAGAGATACTGGTAATGCTGAGCCAGAAAGAGGCGCTTTATTTTCACAGCCATGGTGACACCACACTCACTAGAGGAACAACTTACATCACATGTAAAAATCAGGAATTCCTCTTTTTTCCCCTACCACCTACTAGCACACTGGCCTGCACATGAGCACACCCGCCAAGAGCAAAGTGTTGTCCAATGCAATTTTCATCTTCCTAAATGACTTAGTCTGACTTTTCATGCCACTGACAATTTATTTCGCAAAGGTCTACATGAGCAGCACCCCTCTCTGAGGCACTGCAGCTGACACTAAAAAAGGCTTCTACCCACCAAAGTGCGGAGGCCTGGCTGCGGAGCACAAGCAACCACACTGTGAGATGGTATTTCCGAAGGGCTGTCCTTCAGGAGGCAGAGAGATGTTGCGTTGACAATAACACTAGCAAGCAGAGCAGGCAAGATTACTCACTGGATAGCACTTTTCTTATACCTGCATGCACAGCCTGAAATAAATGCTTTTTCTTCTCTTTTTCCTCCTTTTTAAACTTAGACCCCTGCAGCCCCTAATGAAAGCTTTTCTATTGACATCATAACAGAAGAGTACACTTTAACTTATTCTTTTTCCATGAAGCAGATGCCTTTTCTTGTGAGAATTGGCATATTTTTACCCTTAGAATGATCTCTGCTTTTATATGCCTAATTAAATTTTAGCGGTCCCTTGCTTAAATAAAGATTTATTAGCTGTTAAAATTGTAGCATAATTCTCTTGCCACCTACATGCTATCCTTTAACATATTTACAAGCAGAATGGCTTACCCACTACAAAAAGGTGGATGATTTAATGTTGTTGTCTTATTGGTGTCAATTACTAAACTTCAGCCTCACAACAGAGCTTTCGGAAGATACTACTATTTAACTCTGGAACTGTTGAGATACTTCAAGAAAGAGAAGACATGAGTCTTACAGATCAAGTACTCAAACCAGTTCAACAGATGCAATCAGTAGATTTCAGCCCCTTGTTTGGGCTCTTTCACAGTCATGATGTGGGCTAACACGTCATCAGAGAAGAAATCCAGGGAATTATCTTAAGGAGCTGAAATTTGCATTGTTTGAAGCACCTACTTAGACACTATTTCTTATTTCTCTTTGTGTATGAGAAAGACAAAATATGTATAATATCTTCACACAAAAAAATTACATATACTGACAGAAAGACAACGCTAATACAGTAAAGTACCATGTTTGCCAAACTATTGGAAATAGTTCTGGCATCTGGGCTTTGCCTTCTTTTAAAAGCACAGTTATTTATTTACCAGGATTAGAAGATTAGTGTTTTGTTGGTCTTTCATTAGTTTTACTTTACTACAGGTCCTGTTTGCTAACATATTTACATCACAGGGAATATCCTTTTCACCGAGCTGTAAGCCCTTGCCTCTCTACCCTGTACACTGACATCTTTGCACCTTGTAAACACCACTACTACAGGCAATTGTGTTCCACGTGTTTGTCAGATTGCATCAGGAGCACTGAATTTCATCTTCTTGCTATAGTTTTAATACTGTTCAAATAAAACTAAAGCTTTTGGTAATTTCAAATACACTCTGAGTGCAAGAAATGACTCATTTAATTTCACCCTTCTAAGTCAGGATCTCTTTAGAAAGTCACAAAAGCAGGCCACTCAAAAAATGTGCAATATATTAGTGTCATACAGTTGGCCTCACAAATAAATCAGCATATAAAATCCCTTCTTACTGAAATTTGTCACAGTAAACATCAGAAGCTGTAAAGTGAAACTAATAGGAAACTGTCTTTTGTGTAATTTGCATGCATGTGTGCACAGGCACACACATACACACACAGACACACACCAGCTTTAGCTTTGTACTTTTCCATGTGTGTGCTAGGTATTTCTGAAGCAAATTGCTATAGCCAAGATGCCACCAAAGATAATAGTAAAACTGGAAGAGACATAAGTGAAAAGGCCTAGAAAACTTCAGGTTTATATTAACTTTTTTTCTTTATATTAAAATACATCATTCTTTTGCCTTGCACTCTCAATTATGGCCAAAGGCTGCTGACAGTACTTTTGGTTTTCACACCTACATTTCAAGGTCTATATAAAATATTAAATGCATATACAGGATACTACTTGCATATACACAAGACATCTGAAGCCCTCTGCAGTCAGCAGTGGAAGGACAGTCATAGTAGTGGCTGTGATCACACCTGGGTCGGTGGAACACATCCCCCCTGCACCCAGTGCTGCTCTGCAAGCTGCCTTCGGACAAAGCACAGACCTATCCTGCATGCTCCAATGCAGAAAGCCCTACCTGATTCCGAGGGCAGCCCACACCCACACTTAAGACCAGGATTTATCTTTGGGATCCAAGCTGGCCACATCCAGAGGAAGGCTGACACCATTTCTGGACTCTCTCTGGCACTATCTCCAAGAGAAGGACTCCAAGCAAGGAAATCTAGTCAACACCATAACCGACAATCCTAAACAAGCTGCTGTTTAGCTAGTTTGGGGAATGCAAAATTCCCTGTTGAGGCAGTGTGGTAGAGATTTGAAGAGATTTAGGTATTTAAAGTGCTGAGACTTACAGAAAGCCTTCCTCAGAAAACATCAAACAGAGCAACTTTTATAAATCAGTCAAGCAAGGAAGACTCAGAAGTCTCCGGTTTAGTTTTCTTTCTTTCTGAGGTACAGGTAACAGTATCTATTGAAGATGTGTACAAATGTAGCATGAATGATTCTTATATCATCATCCACAGAACCTCAATGACATGTTTATCCAAAAGAGTCCTGTGAAGTAATTGCTTCTGTAGAGAATTATCCTTTTGTATAATAGTGGCTATCAGGCAGAAAAATACTCATGCATTTCTAAGCATGGGCAAAAATGGTATCTCCCTAGTAACAGTTTCAGCTCTTAGCATCACTGCATATATGTAATCACTTAAGAACTGATGTTTCAGATGCCAAGAACACAGGAACAGTGACAGTATTGAGGCAAATCAGCAAATTCTTACATCATTTGCCCTTGCAAAACGCACTCTAATGGAAGACCTCTGCTGCTCAATGACCAGGTTGGGATTTTCACAGTACTCATCCAGTTTCTAAGAAATCCCGTAGGTATTATCACTGAAATCCTTTCAATTGTTTTGAAAACCCTTGCTTTTTCTCTTTGGTAAGAGGAACAGTCACAATTTCTAATGACACTTCCCAGATTTTCGTTGTGTTCATGCCTTTAGTATCCCACTACTACAACACACCCGTGTCAACCCCCAGCATTCATGACTGCAGCACAGGCTGTCACATGTTCATGTCAGCTGTAGGCATCCTGTCATCTTGGACTGCACATATTCCTCTTCAGCTTGCTAAACATACTGATGCTGCTTCCATTGATCATGGAAGCAATACAGGATCACACACTGGAGAAGGATGAGTCTTCCTAAGGGAAAGCAAAACAACCAAAGCACACCACCACCCAGCTAACACCCTCCATACACCCCTACCAAAAAACTCAAACCCAACAACTCTTAACCTTGAAAACTTGAATCAAGTATAAACTGAAAGTGCCACATCTGCAGCTGGCCTGGCTGGGTGCCTCTGAGAAGTGTGAGGTCCTCTCTCATCTTACCAGATAGGAGGAGGACTAGTTATTCATGAAACTCACATGGGATTGGAGGAATGACACAGGGAAGGGCTGACAATATGTATAGAGGAAGAAAAGAGAGAACAGAAAGCAATGGAGGGGACAAGAGAACACAAATCACAATGGTCCTTAACCATTACAGTCAATGCTGTTCCAAATGCATGGAACCTTGGTACTAAGCACACAAGGATAAGAGAGAACAACATGGGTAAACATGCACAGTCTGCATTTCAGCTCACTGGAGAAACACCAGATTTTTCTCCCAGAATTCTCCCAACAGTCATGCTACAGAATGAGAGGACAACTGAACAGCCTCAACAATTTCGACCATAACTAAAAATGGACTTTTACTGCTGCTGAAGTCAGTCAGATCACAGTTAAAGGGGTAAAAAAGGCAAACCGCAGGATTTATCCCTTTTCCCTCCACCCATAAAATTGCACTGCATGTGCCCCCTCTGCCTGTTTTAGGAATGTAACAGAAGGAGAAATGATTGTGTTATTCACGGATTCTGTCCAGAGGAATGAAATCCATAAACTTTAATATCATCCCATCTAAAACACTTCTTTATTTGCGGCGCAGTGTATTCTGCAATACATCACAGAATGAGTCTAAAACCAATCCTCCAAACACAGTAAAAGTCTCATGCAGCATCCTGTGGACTCTCCCATTAGCTTATAAAATGACATTAAATGAGTTTTTGAAGAAGTGAAGAAGAAGAAGCTGCTGCTGGGACATTAAGTCTATCAAAACACAAATAATTAATGGTTGAAAATACTTTTTGTTTAATAATTGCTGTTCTTCATTAGTGTGAACCAAGGACACAGACTATCTGAGACAATAACATCTGCACCCCATATTTCATTATCACCAAACTTCACATTTCACACAAAAGCATAGCTAGCAAAGCCTTACAGCTTTAATTAGTTTCTGCCATAGCTGTGAAGGTCAGCCAATTATTGTGTGTGAAATTTCAATATGAAGCGGCTGAATTGAAGACAGCATTGCAACATTGTGAAACTCTGCAATGCTGTAAATCCAGCATGATAGAACCTTCTTTGGAAAAAAACCACCAACAAAATAACATAAATTAATCATCAGGTATGCACAGCTTCAAGGCTTATTGGCTAATTTAACATGTGTTAGAGAGGGGAAAAAAAGGAGGTAATTTCTGATAGCATCTTACGCTTCGCAGGGTTTTTTCTTATCATTGTCACCAACCATGACAGAATACTTAGTTAGGTCCTAATTTCTACAACAAAACAGAGTTTTCTGTAGGATTCGGAGTCCTTCTATCAAAAAAAACCAACAGCATTGAGCTAGTGAACTTCAGCCATCTAGATGTACAGCATGTTCTGAAAAATCAGCTCTTTCAACAAGATGCTTCAGTTGGGCTCCAAGATCGTGGTTGGCTTTTGAAAATCTTGACCTTATGTGTATGTTTGTGTGTGAAAAAATATACATAAGAATTTGGATTCAAATCATATACAAATAATACCCCAGCTGACGCTGAGGAAGTAGTAGCAAAGGGTGCAAAATGATGGACCTACCTCCTACCTGAGACACAGCCTCTTTGCACATATTGTTGTTAAAAGAAATAATTTATGCAGTGTGCTGTGCACTGGGATTATGGATGTACCAAAGGTCTAACCTGAACACACTCAGGACCAGCTTTTCTCCCAAGTCTGGCCACTGGTTGTTTGTTAAACAGGTATTTTTTTGCCTGTTTCTGCTTTGTTTCAATAGATTAAAACTCTTCAAGTATATTTTATCTCTTTACATAGCAAAAAGCAAGATCTTCAAATATGCACTTCAAATTCATCCTTTTATTTGGATACCACAAGATGACACACTGAAGTCAAATAATAATGATACAATGGTTCTATACCTCAAGCTCCAGTGAGCTAACAAGCCCTGCTCTTGATTATAAATTTACAGGCGAGATTCAATGGGAGAAACAAGGGAGGGAATGAAGCTTAGGGAACGGATTGATTTTGTGTATTGTTCCTATGTTCAAGCCCTATTTTTCCAAACGAAATGATCCTGACAGAAAATATATGCAAACTCATTTTTAATCTAGCCTGGGACAGTACATGAGGCTCTAGTAAGCACCATGGCTTCATTCATGTGGAAATACCTGCATGTTCATATGTATATATGCACATCACAACCAATTCCCATTTCCTGTGCCCCATTTTCTCCTGCCACTGGGAGGACCAGGTAAGTGGTTCTGCAGAGCCTCTGCAGACAGTGCAGAACCAGCAAGGCTGTTTCACTGTTAGATTCTCTCCTGCCTCCCTTCTTTGCTGGCACAAAACATATTTGCAGTTACTGTCAAAGCTTTTTTCCCCCCTTTCTTTAAAAAATAATAAGTAATTTTAAAAAAGCATAGCTAGCATTAGATACTCAAGAACATTTGCAGGCTCCTACATCAATGCTTGTATTTCTGGAGCTACTGAAATCCCCAACTTCTGGTTACTTCAGCCAGAGATTGAGTACAGGTCTTCCTCCAAATCGGCAAACCCCAACACATGGTTGTAGAGAAGCTGAAATAAATACCCATACACATCACAGATTATTTAGAATTAAAAGCACTACTATGATGAAAATATTTTTTCCTCCCTGTAACTAATCCCTTTAACCAAACCCAACTGAAAGAGAAGTTGTGAAATAGTTGGCGATGTGTTTTCTGCTGCACCTTTTCCAACACCTCCAAATATATCCATGTGTGCAGAAAAACACAAAAATAAGACTTCTGTTTAGTTTGCATTGGCAGAACAAGACTGATGCCTTCTAACCAACAAAGGCTCAGCTGGCTAGAACAGCTACCAGGAGTAAATGAAAAACTAAATTAAATGTAATGGTGATCCAGGTCAACCCTACAGGAAAAGAGAATAAACGAGCAGAGTCTTACATTTAAGAATCAGATCTTTAGTGTAATACCCTGAAACACTCTGCTCCCATCCCAGGATCTCAGCTTCAAGAATGTGACTGGGAGTCTGAATTCTACTTCAGCCACTGCCTAGACCTTTGCGCCACCAGGTTCAGCATCTTCCTTAAGCTGACCACCCTGCAGGGTGCTACACAGGTACATCAGTCTCTCTCTATGTCTGCACTGCTAAACAAAAGCCTAAAATTTGCTGTGAGTAAGTAGCTACGTGTTCCTTGGTTTCCCTTCCTATCTAATTATAAGCATATTAACTTGTTTCTGTGCAGATAACTTGTAAGATACCCCTGGGAGGTGTTTTCTTTTACTATTCATAGATACCACAGGTAGCACAATAAAATGTAAGTTTGAATTTCTATGCACTGCTTCCATACTTATAAAGCACAAAAGCTTATTGTGCTGGAAGTCCCAGACATGTATCAGCCACAATAACACAAAATATTCACTGAAAGCTAAAATGGCAAAAAAATGGAGAGGGGAGATGAATTAACTAACAATAGCTCCAAGAGTGCTAAAGAAAATGTGTATTAGCTAACACCATATTATGCTTAAGGTATGTCCTTCTTTTAAAAGGAATCATCAAAAGCAAATAATTGAACTGTATTGTTACTGATGAGTGGCCCAAAGCAGAACGAAACTGGACCACTTGTGTGAAAACAAACTCCAGAACAGAAGTGAAAGAAATCCAGCCAGACCATGCACATCAACACATGCACAAAGAGGAAAAGCAAATTATTATTAGTGAAACAGACTGAAACCTGTCTTAGGCAGTCCACCCAAGGGAGCAGCAAAACTCATAGCCTGGCTGAGGGCGTTTTTTACTAAAGGTCAGACAAAACTGGAGGAGAAACCTCAGGGATCCCTTAAAGTGGTTCCCTAGGACAGGGGATGCCTAATGGAGGTGGACAGTTGTGCAGTTTCATTGTGTTTATTAAATACACACTAAAATATTAAACATGGTAACAGCGGCTAAACTACATCAAACACACTCTAAGTGCAATACAAATCACTGTTAGACAACGTAAATAAACACTCAACACACACAAAGCCACACAAAGCCTTTATTGCAATCCCAGCAATTAGATCCATCCCCAGAGAGATGCCACCGGCTCCAGGAGCCCACAGCCCTGGCTGTGGAGCCCCTCTTGGTTAAGGACACCGGAGACGGGCAGCTCTGTGTCAGCCCACCAAGGGAAGCCGCTTTTGCTAGGAGTCTCCTGTGTTCACTCTGCTCTGGCCCTGCTCCAGCAGCAGCACTTCCCTGCAACAGGGTCTCCACTCAGCCCAAACCACTGGGGACAAGATCTCTTCCAGGCAGGCTTGCCAGCAGCAGCTGCTCCCAACCAAAGAGTCTCTCTCCGGAGAAAACGCTCTCTCAAAGCCAGCCATGCTGCAAGAACAGTGGCTTCTAACATAAGCGGTCTCCTTTCAAGAAGAAATACAGGGAAAGTCCTCACAGCCAGTCTCTTTCCAAAGGGAGCAGCTCACACATTAATCCAATGAATAATTCCAGGCTGGGAGATAAAATATTTAAAGCAAAAAAAAAAGGCAAAATATATTCAGACTTCACAGTTTTCAAGCCAGCCTTCGAACCTCACAAGCTCACTACCATTTGCCAAGTAGGATCAACATGAAGAGCATGATTATCAAAAACATGAAAAATTACACCACCAAATCCACAGGGACTTCAGAATTTAGCGAGTACAGGAGCCAGCGGAGCTGCTGAAATGCCAAGTTCACTAACTGCAAGCGGAAGTCTGCCATGGTGCCATGATCTAATGTATGATTCAACTAATAGTCGTTATATCACGTGAGGAAAAGATGCAGGAATTGTCATGCTGGATCAGACTCATCTAGCAGGGATCCTCCGACAGTAGTCAATACAAAAGTCTTCAGCAGTTAAGCAAAGGAAATCCTGCAGCGAGCAGCTAGGGCCCAGCCGCCTTACTTGGGAAGTTTCTACCTTATCCCACTATTTAGAGCATGGTTTATGTTCCAAAGCCTGAAGGTCTATTTGCCCTCAGGGTTGTTTTTATCTCCAGCTAATGGGAATGTGCAAGCCTTCGTTCTGCAGAGAGATGTCTTAAACCTGACCTAGAAATGAAGCCTGTGAGTATTCATACCACTAATTTCCACCAAGTTACTTACCCGTTGCCTACAAAGTACCTCTTTTAACCCACTGCAATCCACCCTCCTTTACTTTTCTGAAATAACTCTTGGTTTCCATTCTTGTGGAACAGTAAACAGGAATGCTCAACTCATCTTCTCTATACCATTCAACAAAACAAGCACAGTTGCACTATTTCTGTGAAAGATATAGGTAATTCAAAGTTCCTCGCCATTGCTGCAGGCTAAGGGCATGTACACAGGCAATTGCTGTTGGATCAGCTGATGTTCAATAACTTGTTATCGCTCACACCACTGAGCTTCTCACTTTCAGAAAAGCCCATTACAAAACTTGATGTAAGGCTCCTTGCTGGTCAAAGATTTTCTGAAACCCAGATAACTTGTAAGTCGATCTTTTCTAACCATATTAAATCTGCAGAAACTATGCCAACTGGGGCTAATATTGGGACATCTGTATTTTTTATAACACGGTCTTTAATGTAAGCTCGACCAATTTCTCAAGTACCAAAACAATGCTCGCTATCACGAAATTCCCATAATCTCTACTGAAGCCTACTTAAATTATAGATAAACCTGCACTAGTTTTTGTCTTCTGGTATAATAGATTACTTCAGCAAAGACTGCCCTTTTCCCCTGTGGTTCAGCCTCTCTATTTTAAGATCCTCCACAATTCACGTATATATTTTTTTTCTGATGATTTTCTGCCTTTTGATTTATCAGCTGGTTGTAACATTTTTTTATTGACAAGCCAATCAATGAATGGCTTGTCTTTACTGGCTGGAAAGCAGGTATTTGCTCAAGATATTTGAGTGAAGGAAGAAACTGCAAAATCATTTGACTTCTCTGCAATGTCCTTAACCTTCATAATTGCCTGGTAGGCTTTCTCCTTCACTGATACTTTGAAACGTTGAATTCGTTGTTGTCTGTGCTCACCTGATCGGATTTCTCACCATTTCTTTCCTACAGTATAGTTTGGTTCCTACAAGGCTAGTTCCATTTTCTGAAGGATGGTTGTCCACTGCAAATCAGTTTTTCAGCTTCAATTTTTGAGCAGGCACACAAGATCTCATAAAGCATGCTTTCAAATAGCACCAGTTTGACGAAGCTTTCCAAACTGTTTCTCCCCAAGGTGTCAGTTAGAGCAACTTTATCAAATGTTGAAAGTATCATCATGCCTTGCTGGCCTCTTCCACCCTTCACCTCCTGCTCACCCCCCATAAGCCTACAGCTAGGGGCAAATCTACACAGCTCAGTCTGGGCAAGAAAGGCACATGTGTATGGCCAGAGCTCCTCATGTTACATCATTCCCATTGAAGGGGAAAAAAAAAAAAAAAGAGGGGGGGGGGGAAGGAAATTCTGTTTCTGACCCTTGGTTTTGTGGAGATACAATCAGAAATATGATCTAAGACTGCTGACTGAATGCTGTCTGCTCATGCCTTGAAATGTCTGGCAGAATGAGCTGTCACATGATTTTTACTCATTTTTACAGCAAGTCCTTCTCCTTTGATCTAGTAACAATAGACACTGGGATGCATCAAGCCTGTTTTGAGTTCATTCAGGCTCTCAATCATAATGCAATAAGGATTTTGATTTTTAATTCTTCTTAACAACTTCTTTATCTATGGTGTATTGTCAACACTGTGTCCATCTCATCTGGACCTTTCTGGATGTCTGTACTGGAAATGTGAGAAGGCACTCTTCCTACCCTGATACCATCTCCAGCCACACCACTATATTTTAGCCAGGTCACACTCTAAAAGCCAGACTTCAGCCTAAAATCCCTGGGCAAATATGCTGTGCACGCTTCAGCATTTTGCTGAACATCCCTGCTCTGTAAAGCGGTGTACCAACGTCTCACTGGCAGTTTTACAGAAGTCCACAAGGAAAGCTGTGTCTGAGAAGAGAATAGCCCTAATGGAATGACCTTTACTGGGACTTGACACCTGCTACCTTGTAAGCTTCTTACACACACAGCTTAATCCACCTGGAAGGTTTTTTGCTTGATGGAAGGTGATAAAAAAGCTGTTAAACTGTAAGCTCTGTCTTAGATTCAAAGCATGTGGGCTCCTTGATATTCTGAAGCTTAGGGCACACAGAGGGGAAAAGTATTTCTTAGTTCAGGTGCAATTCTCAAGTTGCTTATTAGGGATGAACCCTGGTCTAAGAATCACTTTATTGGTATGAAAGTAAAGAAAAGGTTTCCTGATAGGAAGAAGGGTCCCAGTCCCGCAGTACTACAGACAAGATAATGTAATAGTGATCATAAAGCTTTCCTCAGCAGACAAGAAGAACAAAGAAGCCCAACTCTAGAAATTTACAATCCACAGAGGATCAAGCAGATTGTATTCTGGATACCTTAAAGGTGAATGCTCTAAAACATGCATCAATCTATAGTGATAAAAATCTGGTCCTCTCTGATCATAAATAATTCCCTCTTTCTTTGAGACAACAAGGTCTAAATCAAAAAAGTGTACCAATGTGATTTTTAACGTGACGGAAAGGGGGCAAAAAGCAGAATAAAAGACAGGCCCCACTGCAGCACTACCTTAGCCCAGCTGTTGGGAGAAGACTGAAACAGCCTCAGAATTAGAACAGAGGAGTAATTAGCATTATTTGGCAGTTAGCTTTATTTAGAGCCTAAAGGGGAAAAAACCAAAACAAAACAATAAGCCCATGTGCTAAACAAAAAAACCCCAAAGAACTGACCTTCTAAAGAGCTGATGCCCCTGAACAGAAATGACCTATCACTAACCACTCAAACTGTAGTGAAAGCACAAGCAGGAACAGCATACTGAAAATGCAGTGGTGGCTGGGAGCTGAACTAATGTTCTTCAGGTCACTACTCCTCACCCTCTTCTCTCACTGTGCCAAACACCATCTCCCTCAGGGAAGTGAATCCCTGGAGCTCATCTTCCCTCCTGCCTGAGCTACACAGTGCATCAAAGCCACCAGCTCTGGCCTTGCAGGACCTGGAAAAGGAAACTGTGCAAAGCCCTTATTCCATACCATCAGAGGAAGCTCAAATGAGCTCTCTTCAGCTGAAAGCTTTTCTTAGCAGAAGCTCCCATTTCATGCTCCCCTGGGCATCGCTACTATGATTTTTCTTTTTTCTCTGAAGGCTAATGTTGACAATGTCCCATCATCATGGAGTCTTTGAACACTTGGTCCCCTGCAGTTGTCCCAGGTGACTAACTTACTGTTTTATAGGGTCAGATTCAAGAAGTTCATCATGGAAAAATTTATGCAGAGATAACTCTTCAAGAAACACCGTGAAACAGACACAGCTTTTTATTTATTAATTTCAAGGTGGCTGACACCTGTATTGATGGCTTTAGTCACTTAGATCTAAGGACCGTTGCAAGCACTCGTGAGATTGGGCTTTATGTTTGAAACACCCCAGTTGTATCATATATGCCAGGCTCTAAGTGTAGCTGAATCTAACCTTTATCTGCTGGCTTTTATAATATAGGACATTTATATGAAGTGAGCAGAACATTGATCCTCCTGTTCAAGTTTCCCGAGATTATTCTGTATTAGTATTGCTGTGATTAGTCACACCATGGCTGCTGTTCTTGCAGATTGTTTGATACAGTATGTTTCCCACTATACACAAAGCAGCAGTGTAGGAAAACCCAATTCAGTCAATTTAAGCAGCCCTTCTTGAGCTACATTGCTATATTATGTGTTAGACAGATAAAGTTGTGATCCTATCTAATATATTCTTTGGCTGGTTTGACTGATGTACGGAATGAATGGAGAATACCTAATCCTATCCAACCCTGCTGCCGAAAGATAATGGCATCATTATTTGAAGACAGACCAAAAAGGGGAGTGGGGGAGGGAAGGGTTTAACCACTACTTCCCACATCTGTAACAAACATGGACACTGCAGTGTGTGAAGGAAGAAAATCAGGTAGAGGAGACTTCTGACAGCAAGCTAAAGAAAAGTGGGAAGTGAGAACGAGGAATAGCTCCAAATATGGATGTGACACCACTTCTGCAGAAATCAGGGTGTCTCAGCCTCATTTTCAAGAGGTGCACCATAAACTGCAAAGCACTTTTAGAGAAGCAAACTACCCAAGCACCAGGCTGTTGTACTCTTTTCCCCATTTCTGAAATTATTTGCTGGGATGGCAGAAGCTCCTGTACCTCAGAGAGAGGCTACCACATCCCTACAGCTGTCTGCACCAACGGGCACAAGAGCACTCGCAGCTTCCCTTGTGGCTACTCTCTAGTGATAGGGCTCCTCAGCTCCAGGTCTGACAGGTTTTAAAAATATGAAGAAAAAGAAAGATAGGGGTTTTAAAGTTTCTGCCAGTTGATCAGCTGATCTAAAGCTTTAAACAGGTAGTTAACATTTCCAGTGTTTAGGCTGATTTTTTTAACACCAGGGCTGCAAAAAAACATTTAAAAGCATGTCAGCATTTACCTAAAACACCTTGGAGCCAGTCCAGGAAGGGAGCCAAGAAATTTTCTCCTGTGTTATATTATAACAAAGAAATGCAACAAGAAGTAGCTCATAAGAATGATTCTAAAAAATGACAGGTAATGGAAGTACAGCACCACCAGACAACAGTTAATGTAAGGCACCGTATGTATGGTAACATAAATGTAGGAGTCTGAGACATGGGAGACAGTGTCATAAGACAACTGAATAAGGGTGTCATCAGGCGACATGTTTTGTTAAGTCTTGTATATAAACTCCCTTGATTCCTTGAAGTCTCTGAGCAGCCTTGCATATGTTGTTCCTGATGGGTTAAGACAGCATTAAATTTCCTGATGACTGGAAGCAGCACCATTTATAGGACTTGAACTATAGGTATTGTAGAGTTTTACCCTATTTATTATTATCAATACATACCTGGACAGCTTTACTAATAGTCTGCTGTAGTCACTATTGGAGAATAGTTCTGATGTTTTCAAGCTCTAGTTCAAAAATCAGTAATTGCTTTGTTTCCTATATGAAAATACTCATAATCAGTGACAGCATATGACACTTCATCTGAAGAATGTATATGCATGTATGGAAGGAACCACTACATTGTGGTTGCACAGATTCTCACTCATTTGAATAGTAGTATGATCCAAAGACTTCAAATTAACCAGATCCCACTGCAATTGGGACTGCACATACCTACCTCTGCAGCTTCAGTTCTTCCTTAGCTTATTTAGTTACTTTTTAAGGACCCTCCCCAAGGCCTTTTACATAGATATTTTTCTTGGGTTTAAATACAGTTTAATTGACATTTTTCTGACAATTTAATTAGAATTACCTTTCCTTTGTGATTACATTTACACTTTGTCTCTGTGCCAATTTTTATCCATTTAATTAGTTTTAACTACATCCCACACTGCTCACCTTCAGAAGAACACCTATTACATCAGCTCAGCTGGTTTTCTTATATAAATTATCTGAATGTAGAGGAACTTCAAGGAAAACCACTTGGGTTTGTTTCTTAGTCACACCATGATCAAGTTTTACGGATGACCCACCATAGTCACAAACAATTTAATGGGATTTTGGCACCTTTAGTTTTTTAACCCCCCACTTACACGAGGACCTAGCCTTTAGTAAGCCAAACTGTGCCCTAGGAGCCATCATCAGCTATTGCCTGTAAGGAAGCATTTTAATATTTTATTATGGATCTCTTCTCACTGAAGAATACTTGGAACTTACAGGCAGCTCTTTGCCTCCAATGTATTTTCCAAATGCTGTATCTGATTCTTTCTCTGTAAGCTGTTGTTTTCATTGACTTTCATGCAGACACTGAGAATAAAGCCGTATCGCTACCTAAGGCTGAAGGCACATACACAGCCACAGGCCAATGCTTACATCTATGCCACAGGGTAGGGTGACAAAGCCTATCTGTTGTGGAATCTCCCGTTCTGGGGAGCCTCAGAATCTTCTTGTATAAGATCTGGAGCAGCCTGCTCCCAGCTGGCCATACTCTGAGCAGAGGGAACTGAGTAGCTCACCTCCAGAGTCCCTTTCTGACGTAAATAATTCTATACTTCTATTAACCTGATGGAAAAAATCTCATTTGAGCTTTGTTGAATCAGTGCATTCTTCTCAACCACCCTCATTTTGCCAACAAGGACACTGAGTCAGGAAGTTTTACGTCTGGAGATTGATCTTGCTGAACTTCAGATACTCAACTGAGATGGCTAAATTAAGAACCTAGTTGTTCTACATGTCATTACCACTCCAAAAGACAGCATGACACCATGACTCACATACACCAGACCTAGTCAGTAGGGAGAGAGGGATAATTATCATATAACTCATCTGAGTGCTTAAAGCAGGTGGGATGGACTTGGAATCCAGCAGCTCACCATGGAGAGCCTATAAGGAAGAATTACTAACATTTTCTGCATTTCTGCCACTATAGCATATTCATTGCTTTCGACAAACTGAAAACATATTTTTTTTATGTTAATCATCAACATTAATGCCTCAAGAATCAGAGTGGCAATGATATTTGAAGCGGTTCCTCTAGTGTTACAAACTGAGTTAGTACATTTCCAGATTGTTATCTGATGTCCATACACTCAGAGGAATATTTTATACTGCACAGTACTTTTATATTTTTTCCTTGTGGAAAACCGTAGCCTGCTAGACTAATGTTGTATTTCTTATTCCGATTCTTTCTCAGGTGCCAAGTCTATCCGTAGATGAACCTGCAGTCAAAATTTCAGAGAAGACAAACAAAATAACCTGACATCTGCTGTTGCCCACAAGGATTGGGGAAAATGTTATCGCTGCTACTTCCTTTTCAGCAGATTCTCAAAATTCATCTGAAATTTGGTAAATCATTTTCCCTACCTGCAATAAACAAAGGTAACTGGACTGATCCACCCCCTTTCTGGGAAATGTAACAGGAGGGTGTAAAATGAACATTGTGCCCAGCCCATAACACAGGTTATAATATATATTTTTATCTTGTTAATACTAGGCAGATTTTTCTGCGCTGACCTGTATCAAGCACTTAATGTATAGCCATAAAACAGTATAAATTGATCCTGTACCTGCCAGGTACAGATTTTGTTTATCTTTCTGAGGAAGAGGAGCATGTGCTAAAAGACTGATGCCTGCTTTCAACTGGATAGACCACTACAGCCTTACTGGCAGATGCATGCCCACAAAAGGCATGACCTCAAACTCAGGAAGCTTTCAACAGCAAACTCTGGACAGTTTTCTACGTAATTCGTTCTCGATTAATAACAAAACCAACCAAACATCCAGACTAAGAGTAATTTAACTTGAGGACTTTCCCTCTAGGCTAGGCATCTGCAGTTTTAAAGACCTTTTGAAGCCCAAAGACAGCCCTATGAAAACAAAAGGGAAACCACAGGGCTCTACACACCCACAGCCACATTACAACGAAGTGGGTACATTTTCAGCTTTTTATGGCAGATTCAGAGAATTCCCTCTCTTGCTCTTTGAGGAACAACTCACTGTTTACCTGCATAATGCAAGAGACATCCAGATTAAACACAGGCTTTTTCCCCAGCCACGGTACAGCTCTTTAGCTAAACTCCTTAAATGTTCTAACAGTTGCAGCATGCATGTCACAGGTTTTCCATCCGTGTCTTTGATTTGCCTCCTCCACTGTCTGGAAGAAAGCTAATGACTGGAAAGTATTTTAAGAAGCGTAAATAGGATGATTAAGATAATGCTAAGATGAACAGCCCAACATCGGCCTTATGAAAAGTCATGAAAAGGCTGACATTGGATGAGATAATTATACAAATAAGCAAGATTATAATTAATGCTAATTAATACTAATTACTTCATTAGTTTATGGGGGGGTGGGGTGAAAGACAGGTTTTATCAACCACACAATCACTAATAAAATTACTGGTTTGGTTAAAGGCAATTACATTGACCTGCCTCATTTCTGTAAGGTGTCCGAGTTGCCCAAAAGAAGCCTGATTATTATATCACATAATGAAGAGTTATCCACTTCTGAATGTGAAAGATAGATATCAGTGTATTAATCTCTAAATCAGCAGG
>NW_009939415.1:8926-9495 GCF_000696875.1 Nestor notabilis | reverse complement strand
TTTAGTTTAGGGCAATCTCACTTCCAATGTCTCCAAAAACTCAGTCAGTGTTTCAGCTTGCCCTTGTTTTATAACAAATAGGGCTGCCCAATTTATTGTTTTGGGAATTGCTTTTTCCAATCTAAATTTTATCCAATTTTGGCATCTTGTCAGAGTGGCATAATCTGCAGGCTCATCATAATCCTAGTCTGGTGTTGTGGTGGGAATATGGTTTTCTGCTCTGCCTGCTAATGCTCCTGCAGTAATCTGAGCACTCACATGAGTGTGGGCAGTTTTTAACACCAGCTGTTTTTCCGTTTCAGTTAATGCATCCAGCATTACATCTGTATCTCCCCAGTCAGGATCCTGGCTTTTAACAATCAACTCAAACCTTTTTTGCCACTCGTATTGGATCATCTTGATAGTGTTTCACAACTAACTTGCAAGCATCTAGATCTCCCATTAAAAATTCACTTTTATTCTCATCCGACCCCCTGGTCCCATTGCTTGTCTTAAAGGTGCCTGAGTTACTGGTCCTGTTTTACTATGAATGCATGCAGCAATTGGGGTAGCATTTTCAGATCCTTCTG
>NW_009939415.1:0-8791 GCF_000696875.1 Nestor notabilis | reverse complement strand
TTTTTGTGGGTGGGGTTTTTTGTTGGTTTTTTTTTTTTTTTTTTTTTTTTCTTTCTTTTTTTTTTTTTTCTTTTTTTTTTCCCTCCCTTCTCCTGTCCCTTTCCAAAGCTAAAATTAAGGGATCCGGCAGAGCTCTTTCAATTCCACATTCCTTCTGCCACTCCTGCTAGTTTCTTAACATGAAAAACACATCTGCATACATTACTTCACTCTGTTGATATCCCATTATTCATTTTACACACACACACAAGGGATCCCACAAACACACTCCACAC
This sequence comes from Nestor notabilis, assembly GCF_000696875.1. NCBI lineage: Eukaryota > Metazoa > Chordata > Aves > Psittaciformes > Psittacidae > Nestor > Nestor notabilis. The sequence goes on along the minus strand of NW_009939415.1, from coordinate 8,516 downwards.
AACTACAATACCTAAACCACAAACAAAATCCAACTAGACAAACAACTACTAATGACACCATCACAACATATAGTACAGCCTTAACCATATCATATCATCAGTACCAAAATCGTAACCGTGATAATCCGCAAAACTAGGTCAAATACCACCAAGTCACAAACAGAAACAAATCCAAATGTATACCAATCAAGCACTAGCAGCTGGGTATATGCCTTGCCTACGAGATTTCTATATCTTGATTTATGGAAGGCTCCAAACAAAAGGTTAACCCACCAAATTCCAAACAGACTCCAGCGCAGGACGTCTCCTATGACTTATGGAATGTTACCCAAAACAAACTAATATTTGCAAAAGAATACCTTCTTAAAGATGGTCCTTGTCTGCTCCTGCAGTGATCTGAGTGAGTCGAGGGGTCCCTCCGGGAAAATTCCCTGGGGGCCCTAGGGAGCCTTGTTCTCAGCGGGTCCTGCAGCTGAGCAGAGAGGGTCCCATTTGGGTTGCCAAATTGATTCGTAGAACTCCTTAAGAACTCACCAACAAAGTTAAAGTTGACAAGCAGGTATTCTTTATTGCAGCGCTGGGTGACACAGGGGATATCTCCTCCTAATGTGTGTCTTGTTTAAGCATCAAACAGACGGTGATTATATTGTTGCTTAGCATACATATTCATTACATTTCCGATAGATGTCATACATATGCATTAGTTGTCTGAGAGTTGTTTTACATAATTCCATGTCTGTTTTCACATGCACATAACAACGTGGTAGTGGTCTTCGGTGGTCATTTTACTTCTTCCAACGATCTTCATCACTTGGCCATTCCTTGAACTCTTGTTCTGGAAGTCTTTGAAGCATGCGCAGTAGATAAATGCTTACACCAGCATAATTAGTTTGGTAACACCACTGACGTAAGTGAGAGATTTCTCCTCATCCTTCTACTTATCAGTTAACTTTGCTACAGCACCTCCTGAACATCTGCTGGTTTCAGATACTCCTTAGCTACAGTCCTGTTTCGGCTACAATAAATTTTAAGGTTCTAAAACTGTCAGCTACAACAATTTATCTTATACAAGGATCCTTTTATGTTCTTTTAGTTAGGCTTTTTAGGTTTGGAAAGTTTTGTTGTTATGTACAAAGCCACCAAGCTTAAAGTTACTTAAAACTGAATTTTCTTATTTTGTATTTCATTTATTATTTTATATTTCATTTTGTACTTGCTTGTCTCAGTAGACAGAGCCTCAATTTCCCACTGCAACAGAGTCCCTGTATTGTATTAGCTCCAGATCATATTGCTCATTTGGCCAGCTAGTTAGTGGAAACCAGAGAACAGTTGCTAGCTCACTGGAGATAGCAGTTAGTCTTTTATTCAATTTCATTTCTTCATTTTTGTTCTGTGTTTCCATGCTTATTTTTGTATCAAGACAGTTTCAATTTTTTAAATGTTTTCTTCTTTTGTTCAAGATCAGTACAAAGATGCACTTCAGCCATCTTTACTACTTGTAACACTTTATCCTCCACAAAGTGACACAGCTTCTGGGAAATTTTTATACAGTCCTATTTCTCTTCAAGTCTACCTTCCTGTTCCAGTTCTATTGCATTTCCTCTCTCCTATTCTGAATGCTATTTATGTAACCATTTTGTAGTCTTCCTAGCTAGATCCCACCTCCTATTGGGATTGATATTCCCAATCACTTCTTCTCTATTAATTAGAATAAAATCTATTAATTACTATCACATCCTCAAGATGTTTTCTACATCTTCTGTACCACCAAATTGTTATTAAAGCCTTCCAAGATTTTGTGGATCAGTATGGTCAGGGGATTCATCTTATCCAGCTGTTGAAATCAACAATGCAGACAAAGAAATCTGACTGTGTCATTCAAAGATTCAATTAGTGGAGAAAAAGAAGCACTTGGAATACATTATTCACCAGCTGCATACCATGTGAGGGCTGCTGTTAGCCACCAATCAGGCTAATTGAGGAAACAGTTTTGGTTTGAGTTTTGGTCCACTCACCAATTTTGTCTTAAAAGAACTACAGCTGCTCTCATTACAGAATGTGCGAAGTAAGTTTTCAGTAAATAAATAACTGTAGATTGCTCATTGGACAGCAGTGAAGCAATCTAGAGTTATCATCCTATCATACAGTATCTTTATTTTGCACCTTGTAGGTGTCACTGTACAGAAACACTGATCCTTATTAACTTTGTTTAAATTTATACATATTCACCTAAAATTTTAAAACTGATGGTGACTGTTATTGTTCTATGTTACACCTCAAAGTTAAAAACAGTCTGGTTGCCACATTTCTGGAAATGGTTCACTATGTTTTTAAACAGCTGAAGATTTTAATTGTCCTAAAAGTCTACATTGGAAAAGAGTACTTAATTTTCATTTGAGAAAATGCCAACTGTGAAAGCAGGCAATATGAGCAATTAACAAAGGTGGTTTTGACTTTTATTTTTAACTGTTTTGTCAAAGAACAGCCTTCTCTGTGTGTATACGGGCATGCAGAGAGTATCTTTCGTGGCTGCTCAAATTCTGCTACTGAGCCTGGGGATCATGTTTTTCATTTGCTTATTCTTTTATTCTCCTGATCTACCCATTAAGAGTTCTTTCTTTTTACACAACTGTTGTGGTTTAAGCCCAGCCAGTAACTCAGAACCACGCAGCCACTTGCTCACTCCCCTCACTTCTTCCTCTCCCCACTGCTGGAGGAATGGGGAGGAGAATCAAAAGAATGTAACTCCCACAGGCTGAGATAAGAACAGTCCAGTAACTAAGGTATAATACAAAACCACTACTGCTACCACCAATAATAATAATGATAAGGGAAATAACAAGGGGAGAGGATACAATTGCTCACCACCCACCGACTGATAACCAGCCCGACCCAAGCAGTGATCTAGGTTTTCCGGGTGACTCCACACACACACACAGTTTATATACTGGGCATGACGTGCTGTGGTATGGAATACTCCTTTGGCCAGTTTGGGTCAGGTATCCTGTCTCTGCTTCCTCCCGGCTTCCCCTCCTCCCTGGCAGAGCATGAGACTGAGAAAGTCCTTGGTCGGAGTAAATATTACTTAGCAATACCTAAAAACATCGGTGTTATCAGCGTTGTTCCCAGGCTGCGAGCCAAAAACACAGCACTGCACCAAACTAAGAAGGAGAAAAAACGAATGCTGTAGCTGAACCCAGGACAGACACTGAAGAAAACCACTATATGCTGGAATTAGGAATTCTAGAATGGTATGGGAACAATGTGCTTCTGCTTTTATAACATGAAGACTTATGCAGCCTGCAGTTGGGGACAGCTTATTTTAATAGGATCAGCAATTCAGTGTACTCAGTAACTTTGGCAAATTTTCTTCCAATGGCAGCGGATCTGCGCTCTGTATATATTTGGTCTATTAGAAAATGTTACCAACTTTTACCATGCTTTATTATATCATAGTCTTCTAAAATAATAACTTTTAGTAGGTAAATATTACTCCGGTCTTTCAAATTCCACAATAATGTAGTAGGTGCTGGCAATTTTATATGCTGGTATTTTAAATGGTAGGCTAAATCAGGCACCGGTATCTGGATTGGTGGGAACGAAATAACATTACCAAAAGACTACAAGAAAGAAGAGGTCACTTAGTAACATATAGGCAGGTGTCTCTGGGGCATCAAAGAACTAATCATCCAAGAATAATTAAAAGGGATGATGATAAGTGAAGCTTAAAGGAACAATTTCCAGAAGTTTTAAATCTCAACAGCTAGTATTTATTTCTAATTAAAATACAAGTTACCCTATAAACACTAATGGTCAATAGTAGATATGAATCAGGAAAAGTCAAAAATTCAAGATAGGATTCCTTGGCTGAAGACTAATTGCAGAATATACTGAATGAGATCCTAAGGCAATGAGATCCATGCTATGCAAGAGGTCACCATAAATTTTCTGAATCTACAAGAAGAGATGTTGTACCCTTTTACGAAATACAACAGTAGTTTCCAAAAAAATCTTGTTCTACAGGTTAGCTTTGAGTTCACACTGACAGCTTTTTGTCTTCAGACCTTAAGAAAGAGATTGACATGTTCTTCTACCTTCTGTCTTTGGTTATGCCATTACTTTTAAGTCAAAGAAAGGCAGTGTAAGAATCCATGTTCTGGACTACTGATCAGCCACCCTGCTTCATTTTGGTGGTGGAGTGACGTTGGCTAGCTGCCAGATGCCCATCCAGCTGCTCTCTCTCTCCCTACCTCCTCAACATGGCAAAGGGAGAAAATAAGAAGAAAAAGCTCATGAGACAGAGATTGCTTGCCAGTTACTCTAACAGGCAAAACAGACTTGATTTTAGGAATATTAATTTAACTTACTGCTAACTTAAAACCAAGTAGGATGGTGATAGACAAAGACAAAAACTTAAACACCTTCTCCTACATGCACACCTTCCCAGGTTAAGCTTCACTCCTTAATTACTGAATCCTCTGCCTCCCCTTAAGGGGCACAGGGCAGCAGGGGAATGGAGAGTTGTACTTAACAGTTTCTCTCTGCTGTTCCTTCCTCCTCAAACTTTCTCGGTCTTTCCCAAGGGCTGCAGCCTTTTTCAGGGCATATTCATCTGCTGCAGCATGGGGTCCCTCATGGGATACAGTGTGACTATCTGCTCCACCATGGTCCTCATGGGCTGCAAGGAAATCTCTGCTGCGCTACCTAGAGCACCCACTCCCCCTCACGCACACTTTCTTCTCTCACCTTTGTGTCCACAGCATTGTTTCTCACTTTTTTCCTCACTCCTCACTGCCTGTGCAGTATTTCTAATCTCTTAACTATATTTTCCCCAAGGTGCCACCTCCTTGTCTGTGGGACTCAGTCATGCCGTGTAGTGGGCCAGCTGGAACCAGCTGTGTCCGGCACAGGGCAGCCCCGGACTCCCCTCACACAGGTCACCCTGTAGTCCGCACTGCCAGCACCTTGCCATCTACATGCAATAATGTCATTAACATCTTTCCTGACTGTTTTTGACTGTTCTGATACAGATCACTAGCACACATTCTGTAGCCTGAGACACAATTCTACCATTTAAATAAATTGAGCAAATGGAAATAAAAAACTGTGATGAACTGACAGCCTAACACAGGAATATAGTGTCTCAGTCCATCCTGAAGCTTTGTCGTAATTTGAAAAAGAAATCTATATAAACAGATAATAACGCTTGTATCGCAGATATCTGTTGAAACTAGAGAAATGCCAATAAACAAGTTTCATGCATTTTATTTTTTAGATGCCAATGTCTGCAAGTTTTGCAGTTTTGCAGTTTTGCAGTTTCAAGATGGCTGGACCTGCAGCAAAATTAACCACAACCTGCTTGCCTGCATAGGGCAAAAAACATCCAAACCCAAACAAATTTACCTAAATTAATTTAAAGACCAGATCTCCACAGTAAAATAAAAGGTTTCTTTTATCAAATGAGTCTGAAACTTTCCACAGAGACTCAGGGGGGGTTGCTTCCTTTCTTTTTCTTTTATTTTCCTTTCATTTCATTTTTTCTTTTATTTTTAATTTTCCTTTCCTTTCCTCTTCTGCTTTTAATTTATTTTCCTTTTTTCCTAAGTTTAGTGGTGTCAACAGCATTATCATAGTTTTGTAGTAATTATTTCATCTTTTCAAGTACTAACTTTGAGGTGAATGGCTCCCTGTGGGACACAACTCAATTATGCATGTTTTACTTGTAATTCCTGCAAAATATTCTAGATTTTACTTGAAGTTATTAAGTTTCTGTTTCAATATACCTGCAAGCTAGAAACATGCTTTCCTTCTTTTGCCTTAGTACGCAGTTTATTCCCATGTGATTTTTTTTAAACTGCACATTTTTATTGTATACCAAGATTTGGGGCATGCTAGACTCCAGACTGTGACATTAAGCTGTAACAATTCCATTAAGAGATTCCACACCAGCACCCAGTGGAAACATAGTTTGACTCCAAATTGCTGGTATGGCTAAAGCCCTACAGTAATCCTGCAGAGTAATAGAAGTTTTCAGCAGACCATAAAAAGCTACAAGATGCCAGTTGGCTCACTGTCCTACAGTATATACAGTTTCTCAACACATTCTTCTGGGTCATGGAATTTGAAATACTCTGGGCAAGAAAGGTTACAGTCACTACTGCCATCATCATCATGGGGTCACTATTCTTAAACAGTAAAACTTTTTTGCCAGCCTTTTAAGCACATGAATACTCCCTTGTAATCCACAAGATTATGTATTTAAACTATGAAAATCAAGAAAATAAAAATGTTTTGAACTGAACCATAAAATCATACATTCAGACTTCTTTTCCCCCTTCTTGAAATTAAGAATTTAAAATAATCCTTCATACTGAAATTCCAATCTGACTCCAACCATGTAAAACTGAAGAGACTAGACAAAAATAATCACTTTAAAAATAGACAGCCAACATTACAAGACAGTTTTACCCATCACACCTGCAAATGGCCACCTTTTTGCTACCTGCAAAAGAATGACCAATACAACTAGTGTAAACTAAATACTTTAACTTCAGACTGTTAAATCTGTTTGTGAAAAACATAATTTGCTGTCTTAAAATGTGTATATTGGAAAAGGACAAGCTTCTTTATTGCTGACTATAAAGTATTCTGTAGCTTGGTTGTCACAGCAGTCACCTGACAAGATTTTTCTCCTGAGTTTTCTGAAGTTCATATCAATGGGTTTGCAGATTCAGAAAAGGAAGTTATACCAAATAGTCCCATCCTCCAGGAAAGTGTTCTAGCCAAACTTCCATGACCTGGCCTCCCCAATAGAGTTAATATTCTCCCATAGGAATGAAAAGAAAACTCCTACTGGAGAGTTACAGTGTGGCTTTGTTGTTTGCTTTTTTCATTGTATCAATGGGCTTTGCCACTATGCTTTAACTTCAACCAATTTGTCCTATTTCTTACTACTTTGCCTTTTCCTTCCTTTTCCTTTCATGTCCCTGGAAGTCAGGCTGCAGCTCGTAGCACTTTGAACAGTACTGTAGTTCTTTGATGTGGTGCTTAGCCAGTGAATTTACACTGCATGGTGAACTGAAGCAAACTGCCACAATATCCTTAAGCCACTAAAAGCTCAGGATAAAAATTAACTCCATTCTCCCATCAGGCTGATCTTGTCATCTAATAGGGAAACTGCGTCTATTTTATAACTGGTTTAGGAAGCCTAGTAAGATGCTCACTATAAAAGAAACAGTTCTGAAAGTATGAACATATCTGAACTGAAAGTACTTATCACAAAATGATTATTTTCTGTGTGGAACTGGTATTTCTATCAGTGCTTCTCTCTTTATTACTTTCCCCTCATGGAATTTCTACTTCTCCTAGATCATAAATCCATATGATTGCACAGACCATCTGGGTGCCTTGGCAAGTCTGATTGATACGGAAAAAATTGGGTTAGACTGCTTTACTTAGGCTGTTATGAAATGTATGTGAAGCCTACAGACATCTTTTAAGAGATAGCTGTGAGCAGTTCCAGTATCATAAGCTCACAATCAGTTACTCAGTTTAAGGTTACTTTTAAAGGTCCTTTGGATTCACTTTCTGTTGATAGTGTCTTTCACATTTTACGTATTTCAGCTTGTCAGTAGCTCGCACTAAAATATGATGGTTTGAAAATGCAGTCCCTGAACTTGGGTATCAGATTATTACTCTGAGTTTGAAAGGAAAACACGACATATTCCTAGATAACAAAGGAAGAGTCCTACATTATTGGACAAACGTGTCACAATATCCTGTGTTAAACAGGAGTTTGGAAACACACTGTTATTGTTGCAGACATCACTGACATGTTTAAATTACAGATACTGAAGCACCTATTTTTAAATTACAATCATAGCCAGTGTTTATTATTTATAAAAACAGATAGAATTATCCACTGAAATTAAACAAAAATAAGTGATTACTCTTACACAGGTCTGTAAGTAATGCTTCTGTACAACTTACAGAAGTCCTACTAAAGAATATCCTATTGACTCCAGTTAATATATGCTTCAATGAATATTCAGCATTCCTAAGGATTTACTAATTCCTCTCTCAGACAGGTTGCCCCATAGATGGATGTATAACATGAAAGCACAGTATTAATAGTTCTTCTTGACAATAAAATATTTAGGAGATATTCACAGAAGACATATACAAAGGTTTGAAACAAAACAATTTATGAAAATCTCTGAATTGCAGAGAATTTATGAAGTTTACAATGTTATCTTCCAGACCCATTCTTGTTTTACTATACCTTGAAATGTAACTATTAATTGATCTAATATTCTAGGGAGATGGACTGAATTATCCTTCTGCCTGAATTTCTGCTCAACAATTTCAGATTAATTTATATAAAAAATTCTGATACCAACAATAGATCATCATTATATTTTGCTTTCTTTAAACTGCAGCATTGTATCTCATGGCTATATGTATTGCACGTCATAGAATCATAGAATAGTGTCGTGGTTTAAGCCCAGACGGCAACT
>NW_009939414.1:56951-59203 GCF_000696875.1 Nestor notabilis | reverse complement strand
CATGGCACCTCTCCTTGTCGGCTCCTCTATTACTTGCAAGAGGAAGTTGTCTTCCACACAATTGAGGAACCTCCTGGATTGCTTGTGCTGGGCTGTCCCGTCCCTCCAACAGATATCAGGAAGGTTGAAGTCCCCCATGAGGACAAGGGCCTGCAAACGTGAGGCTGCTCCTATCTGTCTGTAGAGCGCTTCATCCACAGAGTCCTCCTGGTCAGGTGGCCTGTAACAGATCCCCACTGTAATGTCCCCCATTGCTGTTTTTCCTTTGGCCCTGGTCCATAAGCTCTCTGTTACCTCCTCACCTATCCCCAGACAGAGTTCCATACTCTCCAGCCTATCACTGGCGTAAATAGCAACTCCCCCTCCCCGTCTGCCAGGCCTGTCTTTTCTAAAGAGCCAGTAACCGTCCATTCCAACACTCCAGTCACAGGAATCATCCCACCATGTTTCTGTGATACCGATGATATGGTATCCCTGTAGCCTTGTACACGTCTCCAATTCCTCTTGTTTGTTTCCCATGCTACGGGCGTTTGTATAGAAACATCTGAGCTGAGCTCCAAATGAGGCCAACTCAATGGTTGGAGCAGTTGAAATATCTCTACATCACTCAAAGCACTTATTACAGGTGCTGGCAACCGAGTAGGAGTGTTGGGATGGATTGATGCCCCCCTCCCCCAACATATCTAGTTTAAAGCTTTCTTGATCAGCCTGGCAAGCCTCATTCTCAACTCTATTTTTTTCCTATTCCCTGTCCAGTTGAGGAAGGGGAGTGATAAAGCATCTTTGTGGGCACCTGATGTTCATTGTAGGGCCAACCCACCACAGTGGTTGAGTAATACAATGAAATACATTTGCTGTACATATCCAATAATTTGCTGAATTTTCTGGAGACACTACCACATGATCTTCTGGATCACACTTTCACTGATTCTGAAGCTGGATTTGTATCATTGTCTGGATTGCCAGCTCTGGATCTCAATATTTATTTCTAAGAGAGTATAGTCCACTTGTATTTGTTTCAAAGGGTTTAGACCCATCCTTTTTAAAGTCTTCTTTTATTCAGGTTAAGATCCAGATCTGGAACTCTCTTACAATTAAATTCTTAATATTCTTTAATCTTGAATGTTCGGCTCCAGGATATTAACCAAACTGTTAGCTTTCTACAAAGAGATGACTGACTTGGTGGACAAGGGAAGAACAGCAGAGAAATTGCTGCTCTCTGCAGCCTGCAGAACAGAAGACTCAGGAGGCGAAGATCTTATCAATATGTATAAACTTGTGGTGGGAGGGAACAAAGAAAAGAGTCAGACTTTTCTCACTAATGCCCACTGACAGGACAAAGGGCAATGGACACAAATTGGAACATAGGACATTCTGTAGGAACATAAGAAAAACCTTTTCACAGTGAGGGTGTTCAAACACTGGCACAGGTTGCCCAGAGACTTTGTGGAGTCTTCATCCTTGGAAATGTTCACAGCCAGACTGGACATGGTCCTGGGCATTCTGTTCTAGGTGACCCTGCTCTGAGTAGGGTTTCAGATTTAGTGGTCTCTAGAGGCCCCCTCTAACCTCAGCACTTCTGTAATTCTGTGGTTTGACCCTTCTTTGTTGGTTCACTCACATCTTTTTTTGACTTGTAGTGAGACCACACTTGGTGTCCTCAACATAAAAGGGACATGGAGCTGTTGGAGCAAGTCCAGAGGAGGCCACAAGGATGATAAGAGGGCTGGAGCACCTCCTGTATGAAGACAGGCTGAGAAAGTTGGGGCTGTTCAGCCTGGAAAAGACAAGGCTGCGTGGAGACCTCATAGCAGCCTTCCAATATCCGAAGGGGGCCTACAAGGATGCTGGGGAGGGACTCTTTGTTAGGGACTCTAGTGGTAGGACAAGGGGTAATGGCTTTAAACTTAAACAGGGGAACTTTAGGTTAGATCTAAGGAAGAAGTTCTTTACAGTGAGGGTGGTGAGGCACTGGAATAGGTTGCCCAAGGAAGCTGTGAATGCTCCATCCCTGGCAGTGTTCAAGGCCAGGCTGGGTGGAGTTTTGGGTGACATGGGTTAGGGCAAGGTGTCCCTGCTCATGGCAGGAGGGGGTTGGAACTAAATGATCTTAAGGTCTGTCCTGGGCTCAGCTACAGCAGTCATTTTTTCTCATCCTTAGTAGCTGGTGCAGTGCTGTGTTTTTGACTTTCAGCCTGGGAACAACGCTTATAACACCGATGTTTTTAGTTGTTGCTCAGTAATGTTTACTC
>NW_009939414.1:17216-56712 GCF_000696875.1 Nestor notabilis | reverse complement strand
TATCATTATTATCATTGGTGGTAGCAGTAGTGGTTTGTATTATACCTTAGTTACTGGACTGCTCTTATCTCAACCCATGGGAATTACATTCTTCTAATTCGCCTCCCCATCCCTGTGGGAGCAGGGGGAGGAAGAAGTGGGTGGAGTGAGCGAGCGGCTGCGTGGTTCCAAGCTGCCGGCTGGGCTTAAACCACGACAAGGTCCTTTCCAACCCGAACTATTTTACGATTCTTTGAGTCCCTCACAAGCAGATTAATTTTAGGAGACTCTCACTGTTCTCAGAATCAATTAAATTGAAGCATTACTAATTAAACCCAATTCTCCAATTTATATACAAAACACATATGTTGAAAAGGAGCACATGCATACCTGAGGACATAAGTCACCTCAGGTAGCGTGCATTATTTACGATGGAGTTCCACAGCTTTTTTTATTTCATTTCTCCTTTACCATTTAGGCCAGAGTGCCACTACTAAAGAAAAATGAAAATATTTACAGTAGAAGTTCAGGAGAGACATTTTTTTTAGGCACATGATAAAAAAATAATGCATAGTTTTATGCTTTGGGAATTCATTTCCCATGTCCTGCAAAATACAGTACTGAGATGGGTTATAATGGATCTGGTTTATCTGGTGCAAATACTGTAAGACATGATTTCCCCTTCAGCTAACAAGAATTTGCTAATTATTAGCATGGAAGATTAAGTGTTTTGAAAGGACAGTGAGAAGGAAATTGCAGTGAAAAAAATCATATTACAAACTTGCATCAACACTTATTATTCCCATTAAATATGAATCATTTATTAAGAAAAGTGACTGTAAGTGATACACATGCATTCACAGATAACTCAGTGTGAGGCTTATGAAATTAATGGGAAATAGAGCAATCTTTGTAATGTCCTGTTTAATGGCTAGGTGGCTAGTCCCTGCTAATATAGCATGAAGCACTTCGAAGGGTCACAGCCTTATGTCCTTGCCTCACTTCTGGTTATTGTACAGCAAAATCGGTACTGTGAATTGCGTAAAAGTACCCAGGATGTGTGTCTGTCCCTTGATTAGATACATTCTCTAGAAAAAGCACAGTCACATCTGGTTAAGAATGAAGAAAGTTAGAACAAGTAAAAATTAAATCAGTTACCCCTAGAAACAAACATAAATGCTAGTGACTAAGGTCCATATCTCAGCAGACATTCGTGTCGCCTACATTTTATTTAAAGAAATGGGCATAAGGAACTTGAGTCAAGAAAAAATGAATTAATTTCTTCAAATAATTTTTTTATTACTATCATTAAAAAAGAAGATCATAGAATCATAATATCATAGAAGGGTTTGGGTTGGAAGGGACCTTTAAAGGTCATCTTTACTGTGAGAGTGGTGAGGCACTGGAACAGGCTGCCCAAGGAATCTATGGCTGCCCCATCCCTGGCAGTGTTCAAGGACAGGTTGGATGGGGCTTGAGCAACCTCGTCTAGTGGAAGGTGGCCCTGCCCATGGCAGAGGGATTGGAACTAGATGAGCTTTAAGGTCCCTTCCAACACAAACCTTTCTATGATTCTATTATTCTATTTAGTTTCTACCCCCCTGCCACGGACAGGGACATCTTCCACTAGACATTACTCAGAGGCCCATCCAACCTTCCCTTGTATATTTCCCAGGGATGGGGCATGTACAGATGCTTGTAAAATAGACATGGCAAATATAGAGATTTTAACAGGATGCCGTGCCAAACTACTCTTTCTGCTTCTAATAGGGGGTGGCCATATATCTGTGATACTGAAGTTGCAAGTGTTTAAAAGGATTAGGCACCTGTTAGCTGAAATTATAAGAGAGAGGTTTTGCCTGAGTTTTTAAGCACCACATTGAAGCTTTCTCCTCAAAGAAGGCAGGTGAACATCACGACATTTGGCAATGCCTTGGAGGGAAATTGTTTATGTGTTGAAACCACTCAACGACTCAGATTAGATAAAAGGAAGAAGTTCTTTACAGTGAGGGTGGTGAGGCACTGGAATGGATTGCCAAGGAAGCTGTGGATGCTCCAACCTTGGCCGGTGTTCAAGGCCGGGTTGGACAGAGCCTTGGGTGACATAGTTTAGTGTGAGGTGTCTCTGCCCATGTCAGGGGGCTTGGAACTAAATGATCTTAAGGTACTTTCCAACCCTAACCATTCTATGATTCTGTGATTCTATTTCCTTGCCTTGAATCTCCTGTTCTCTGTACAATTCCCAAGTAGATACAGTAACATACCAACAGATGACCTTATCTTCTCATGAAATACTTACTTATAGGCTTTTATGCAGAAAAAACTATGAAGGATAAAAGATAAAGTGTAAAATAAAAAGATAACATGGCGATCTGATTTGAGCTCACTGCAGTGTTTGTTACAGAGGTTGCAGGTAGCTTGTCAAGTGTGTGCACATATGTATGTGTACCGCGTGTCTGCCCAGACACTGGCTATGGGGGCTGCAGGGTCCTCTCTGAGGAAAGGCAGGGGCTGCCCCTTGCTGGACACAGCTGGTTCCAGCTGAATCCAACCCACCCATAGTCCCTCATTCCCCATCAACCCTGCACTTCTCAGGGGATGGTAGAGGAGTTGAGAGAGGGGCGAGGGAAAGTGTTGGTTTAATATGTGTTTCTCAGTACCTGAATATGTTTTAATTGGCAGCAAATTAAATTTTTTTCCCCCAACTCAAGTCTGTTTTGCCTGTAATGGTCGCTGGTAAGTGATCTCCCTGAATTTATCTCAGCCCACAAGCTCTCTCATCCTATTTTCTTCCCCTGTCCCACTGAGGATGGGAAGTGAGTGAGCAGCTGTATGGGAGTTTGGCTGCTAGCCAAGGCTAACTCGCCATTATATATGAGCCTTATTCGTCTTAAGACTTAGCTGACAGATGAGCAATCATCTAATAAAAAGTATTCCCACAAAGATTTCTCAGTGAAATCCTCATTAGAACATAAATACTTTTTCCTGTGACAGTATAAAAGGTAGATATTTTAGATCCAATTTAAGTCTCTTTCTGCAATCCAATTAATTTTAGATTTCATTAGAGCTTCCTGAAAGGCTTTAGTTTAAGGAATAACAGGGTTGAGGATATGATGCCGAAAAAACCCTATCTCTAGTACAGGCATTTTGTCATTAGTAAAGTTTATCTTTGACTTAATTTGTAAGTTCAGTCATAAGCCTGACCTTTTTCTTTCCCTTTCATTTATAATACCTAGGTTCTTAATAAAGCAGGATTTATAAATGCTGTATTTTATATTTATTAGTCTATATTTTGTATTTGACTTTTTTCTTCTCAACAGTCTATTTGTACTGGTTTTCCTCTTATTGTTACAGACTACTCTCTCACTTATCAAAATCATTATGAGCCCTCCAAGGTGCTTTTGATTCCTCCAAGGTTGGCCTTGTCAGCAAATTTTATCAAATACTTCCATCTTTAATTCACTAAACACAGAGTTTCTATCTAAAAAAAAAAGAGTATAAACTCAGAGTTTACAGCTGGGAATTATTCTGTGATAATGTAAGGAAGAGGCTTCTGTTTCCTGTAAAATCACTTACTTTTATATTTAATTAGAGGCGTAATTTGAATAAAGGTGTAATGTAATTAGCTAGAATTATAAACATAAATGGAAAAGTGGTGACATACGTCCAATTTTCCAATTTTTAAAAGTCACTTGAAATGAAAGAATTATACCATACCAGATTAGTGGTCTTGCATACTTCATCACCTGGTTCTTCATTAGTGCTTCAAGACTGCATTTGAACGCTTTAATAGACTTAATGACAAAACAAACAAGTAAAACAAAATAAGCAAAAAAAAAAAATTATAAATTGTGATTCTTTAGCAAATTAAAAATATCTTGGATTCCCTCACTGGGAATTTGGGCAACAAAATATCTTTCATGTCTATTTTAATCAAGCAATGCCTCCTCATTCATAAGCTGGATCTTGAAACCATTAAGTGGAAAAAGATGGGGATAGAATCAACTCAGGAAACCCAGTGATGAGTAAATTGGTATGTCCATTGTTAGGGAAGCTGCCCACTCTAGGAAGTCCCAAGGTATGGTTAAATACAATTTCCTTCAGTAGCAGGGCTAGTGCGTGCAGATGACATACCCCTCTCCTTTCCCTCTTACCAGCTGTTCCTTCCTACTCCTGTACACAGGTCTCACAACTAGATCACACAGCTGTTTGTGAGGATTCATGACGTATCAGTTAAAAAAATGGACCTGATGAAAAATAACCTTTTAAAGATGACTAATTCAGGAAACACTTGCTTCTAGCATTATCTTTTGTCTTTCATTCTCTCTAGTCAGAGTTTGGATTTGCAGAATGCTCACCACAAGTCAGTTCATCAAAATGTCTAAAGAAAAGCTATCCCAGCTGAAGAAATTATAGTCACATATATAGCAGCTAGGGAAGTCTTCAGGGACATCAAAACCAGGTTTCAGTTCTCAGCAATAAATCTTGAGTTTGTGTGATCCACTACTGCAGAATGCTGGAGATTCACCCACCAAAACCTGAGATAATCAGTATTCAATGAAATTAAATTTTCCCATTACACGTATGTCAGATTTCTATGTCTTTTCATCTGCAGGCAATTCAGCTCCACTAGAACAGACAATTCAAGAGCACATACATACGGCAAAGAAGACTGATGAGAATAAGGAGAGGAGGTCATGTCATGGTTGGTTCCAGCTATGGAAAGATAAAGAAGTTTGAGTAACGTAGGAAACTAGACAGGGAAATGGAAATAGAGGAGATTGGTATCATCATCAGGATAAAGGAAATCCAAAGACCTTGACAAAAACTAGGAGTAGAAATTGGCAGCAGTGCACCTGTGGAGGACTCCTGACCTGATCTAGCTTACAAATTACTTCCATGGATTTTTAAGAAGTATCCTGGGGAGTATTTTTGTATGCTTCTCAGACATGTGTGACTATAACCACAGATATGGTGTGTGATGCACAGTATTTATTAAAAAACCCAACCAGTATGTTCCAATGTAATTAAAGATTAAGTATAATGCAATAGCCTAAGGAAGAGGAGATAACAAGTTGAGTCAGCCTTATCAGAGATACTTTCAGTTACTCTTGTAGCAGAAATTTCAATGGAATACAGCACTTACATAAGTATGCAATTATTTTTTTGTTTCAGAATCAACATTCTATACCATCTAGTATACCTTATTTTCATTTATACTATGATCTAGTTTTCCACACAGATTCTTATTGGTCTGTACTTTTAACTATATTTACCTCCCTTTTTTCTATATGGGTATTTTAAGCCACCATAAAAAGTATATAAAAAGAAATTAATGTAAAGGAAATCGTACTCAGAGCTTTACCTCTGAAATTCCATTTCTTAACTGTGCCTTCAGTTGAATGACATTTTTTCTTTCATCATTCAGTAATCAATATTATAATCAATAATATTAAGCACTCAAAATTTTAATGATACACTTATTAATGTTTTCTTTGCTTTCATATTGGCCGATTTCCATGGATGTATTTTTGGGAAGAGTTATTAGCTGTTATTTTCCTGAATATGGCGTATTTATTTCCATATCCTCCTCTTTACCTCCCAATATTGCATTTTATTCCTCTGTCTCTGATACTAACCCCATTCTCCAGTTCATTGTACATACAACAGAGCATCTTTTTATGTTGAAACCACAAATAACGTGATTAAAGCACATACTTCTCTCTTATGAGAAGAGATTGCAGAAGCTGGGCCTGTTTGGAGAAGAGAAGACTGAGAGGGGATCTAATTAATGCATATAAATATCTCAAGGTCAGGTGTCAGGAGGGTGGTGCCAGACTCTTTTCAGTGGTGCCCAGTGACAGGATGAGGAGTAATGTCCATAAACTAAAATACAGCAAGTTTCACCTCAACATGAGGAAGAACTTCTTTATGCTGAGGGTGACAGAGCACTGAACAGGCTGCCCAGGGGGGTTGTGGAGTCTCCCTCTCCGGAGACATTCAAAACCCAGCTGGATGCATTCCTGTGTGACCTGCTTTAGGTGGCCCTGCCTTGGCAGGGGGGTTGGACTGGATGATCTCCAGAGGTCCCTTCCAACCCTAATGATTCTGTGATTCTGTGTGAAATGAAATAAAATTACTGAAGCTTCCTCTCTTGATAAAGCAAAGCTTCCAGTCTAATTTTTATTGTCCCTCTGGATGCAGGAAGATGGCTGTACTTGCAGGATGATTACTTGCTTCTACTTTCCTTCAGATAAAAGCATTACTGTTTTTGTTTAAGTTTATGACAAATCTATATTATGAGTCACTCTCTGTAAGGTCACTGTAGGTGCATTACATCACAGGGAGAGGCACAACTCAGCATTGCATTTCTGTATTATATCACTGGAACAATTCTGCCAAGTTTTGTCAGCAGCAGGAAGGGTCAGGTTCAAAATCTATGAGTTCTTTGTAAAATTACAAAACAAAACCAGATGAGTGTTCATTCAAGCACCTGGGAAAATGAAACCCTTCCTCTGAAGGCCAAAGGTAGTCAATACTTTCATATTCTAAAGGAGTATATGATTCTGTGCATATAATAAAACAAATTAAGAAAAAACAAACCCAAAACATTTATTTTAAGGTGTGAGAGAGCACAAGCAACAATGAATTACCAAAATGTAAATAATGTATAAAGCACATAGCACAAAATTAATTCTGACAACAAACATTTTCCTTTGCTTCCTTATGTGCTTATGAAAGTACTCATTGGATAAATGTCCCTTTGACACATGTATTTCTTGGCTTTAGTCTCTAGTGACCTGCATTTGTTTTCTTTTAGTTAGTGAAGGTTCAGACTCAGGAATCCACTTGGATAGTTCCATTTGTGGCCCCTCAATAGAAGTACTCAGTGGCTTCTTTGGACATGCATACACAGACTAAGGCTCTTCTGATCTCATTAGGTTAGTACTGAAGTACCTAGTTTTTATCAGGTCAGAACCATCCTTCTCAGACAATAGAGAGAGGATCACAAATCTTTTTAAACCCACCGCAAAAATGGAGTATGCCCATTAAATGACCTCTTGAAAGCACCTTCAAGTAGTTTTGCAGTAGTCTGGTGAACCATGAGCATCTACCTTCAGATTTGTAAATGTGCAGAAAAGCCTTCATATTTTTTCCTAGGTCAGCTGCTGTAGATAAGAATTTGTAACAATCTGCAGCAAAGACATCCTGCTGTCTTTTTAACTGCCATCTTTTTAGTGCCCATTTCATTCTACATGCTGATTCTAGCTCTGCATCTGTTGAGAAAAGAGGGCTATCATAAGATCTAATTCAGTTCTTAATGTAACCTACAGCTTCAGCACAAAGTTCCCATCACACTTCAGGAAGATCTTGGATGACACATTTGATCTTGGACTGCATTATGGATATGGTCAAATGGAAAATGGGTGCTCTGAACTGATCCTCTGGCTTGAAGTATATGCACTTTTCAATATAGGTCGGACAAAGATGGGCTGGCAAAGGCTGGGGCAGGTGGAGCCACATCTACCTCACTCTACCTTCACAAATCTTATCATTAACGTTACTATGTATAGGCACATTTTGTGCCTTTGGCTTTTGGTGCATACTACAGAAAGTTCTCTTCAGTCTCAGGCATACAACACATATAGGAGGAACAAAGTATTTCTATATCTGAAACTTAGTAGAATTTTTATTTCTATGTTAGCAAAATATTTGGACTGCCAATGAGGAGGCTGTGCATTGTAAAATATGTCTTCCATGTGATTTCTTCTCCTGGTTCAGCTGTAAATTGCAGTGTACTGATTCATTTTTGACCCATGGAAATGAATGGAGCAATGTGATCCTTAAACACCACACATTTATTCTTTCTCATTTCTTCCAGCTGTGTGTTGAATCTAAAGGATAGTGAACCTAATTTCTTTGTTTAATGTGGAAGAATGTCTAGTGAAAGCTGAAAGAGGACAAGACTTTCAGCCCTTTAAATTGGAAATGCAGACTCAGTTCTAAGGTTTTGTATCTGCATCTGTTGGATCATATTCCAGTTGAGGATCTGGACCATAATCTCTAAATTAAATAAATTTGATGCTGTCATCTGAAAGATCATTAGTTCAGGTTTCCACTGTGCCATAACTCATATAACCTCTGACACTAGAAAGGCACATGACAGCTTTCCATCAAAGAAAATAGTTTGTCCAAGTCAAAACCAAAACTCCAGTTGGTTTCAATGGTAGAAGACTAAACCATAGATGTTTAAATCTGAAGAGTAATGTTGTTCTGTTTCTGTCTGGCCTCCCAGATGACCTAAGTTTACAGATAATTTGAAACAGATGATGAAGAAAGAAAAACAACTCTACCACCAACAGTTAAAGTTTAAGAATGAATTGATATTTTTGTTCATATGTTCTTCAGGAGGTAAAGGTAAGATTCTGTTCTACTGGGTGGACACTTTAATTCTTCATCCACTATGTGCCTTCATTTGGTGGCTCATTGTTTCTAGTGTGATAATTCTTACTCAGTTTGTGAATAAAATGAAAAAGGGTGAGGCAAAAGAAAATAAGAGAATTTTAAGGCAATTATTTCCTTAAAAGTTCGCAATTTATATTTTGTACCATTTTTTAACACTTGAATTCAATGCATATTGACCCCATAATACCTCATGGACTTGTATATGGAAATGAGAAATAAATTACTTACTTTCAAATCTTGAGAAAGATTCCCCTCCTGAAAAATAATGGGTGTCTTCCTGAAAGTAGGAGTGACAAAAACGAGACTAACATAAATGAAACATTATGAATGATTTTTGGTTAAAGTATGTTAACAAAATATTGATTTAAAATCAGAAAATTCAGGAAATGTTAAAGATGTTCATAAAGTTACAATAAGTTTCCAAAAATCAAAGGACATGTTTGTATAATAAAATACATTTTGCTTGAAAGCTGTCCAACATGATTCTGCATCCATTCTGGATTAAAATTGCCAGTACAGAAGAAGGTCCATAGGGAGAATGCCATTGGCCTGTCAGTGCCATCCAAGACAAGATCTTGCATGAGGATTCTGTTTATAAGATGATTCAAAGCTGAATATTCTGTTTTGAATTAATAAAAGCCAGGTTTCTGCTAGAAACCAAACTATCTATTCCTTCATTGCTGATAATCCCAAAAAGCCATCCTGCCATGCTTTGCTCTTTTTCTGCAGGGTACTGATGTGCCACATTTCCTAATATTTTAATCTATTTCCCTCTTTACTAAATAAGCATAAAGAGCTGGAAGGAAAATTAATGGGGAGACATGAGCATATTTAGCAAAGAGACAAAGCATATTTAACATTGTATCTGTTATACCAGATATAGCCAGAACTTCTGAGTAAGTGACTCAGAATGTGGATGAGACTGGAAATTTATCAAACCTGTCTAACAAGGAGTCATCTATATAAAATATTAGAAAGCTGAAAGAATTGGCAAGAACAATAGTTCTTGTCACATGAACTGTTTGGCATGTAATTCTGTGAGCATCTTCAAGTTTTCTTAGGCTGTGGCACACTGGCTCCTCAGCTCCTGGTAAATGATGTTTTACCAACTGTTCTGCATATTTGTAGTCACTGTATGAGAATTAATAAACCTCTAGAAAAAAAATTATATCACTAACCTCCCCTCCCTCCCCAAAAAAACCTCACCCTGAACACAACTATTCTGTTGAAAAGCACAGCTCCATAGTAATCGAAATAATTTTCAATAGGAGGCAACAGTTTTATCTAATCAGGCTTCACGTCTTTCTGCTGCCTTGACATTATCTTCATGCACAACAGAAGGCTAATTTTTTTATTTTTATTTTTTAAAGTGTATGCAGCCTGTTTGAAGAATACTCAGAGACCTAAAAATTCTGAAAGAACTATTGAACTGTGTACAGCATTTCAACTTGTAATTTTGACTTTGAGGATTACTTCATTTACTGCATGAGTTAGACCGGTATATAGATTCTTCTCTGTACCTTTATCTCTGTTTTCAGGTAACTAAAGAGGTCTGCAAACCTTGCTGTTGTTGATTCACATTCTTGGTTATTCAGCTGATCGCACACTCCTCCAGCTCTCACTTGGCTTTACCAATAGCAAGTTACAGAATTAAAAATGTTGAAGTCTGGTCTAAATTTTCAAAAGTGTGTAGTGATTTAGGATTGTTGAAACAGCTGGAGATCAAGCATATGAAATTTACAGATGCAAGAGCTAGCTTTCAACCAGTGAATTGCTGAATGCCTTCTGGAGAATAAGCTTAAAAACAAAACAAGAACTGAATCATTCAAATGATGCACTAGCAAATTCCGAAATGCAATTGAGCTAATCTTTTCTGTTCTTTATTCTTATGAATTGCTGTGCAGTTAAAATTTACCATACTGACAGTAGTGGCAGTACCAGGATACAGGCAGAACAATAGGCCTCATCTTTGTGTTGAAAGAACCAATGGTAAAATCTAGAGATCTGCATAGTTAGCAGGTTCAATATGATTCCTGCAGAGATTCGCTTCCTTAAGGATAGAATTTTGTAAAGATAGGAAAACAAAAGGGAGGGAGGAGCAGTTAAACCAAGTGAAGAATTTCTTAAGAAAATACTGCTTTCATAATAAATTGTGCATGGTCAAAGCAAAAAATGTTCACAAGGAAGGCAATCATAATTATTTTCTTCTTTGGATTTTTTTTTTTTTTTTTGCTCTATACCTCTGAAATTGCCATAAATAAAGATGTATCTTCTCTGTTTGATATCCATTCTGGGTTTTAAATGTAAGCAAATTAGAGCAGTGGTCTTTTTAAAGCACAAACCAAAGTGACACATATAAAGATTAGAAAACAAACCAAAAAAGACATTTCAATTGACAGGATAAATATTAAATGAAAGTTTGAAGATTTAGTTGCATTCATGACGGCAATTTTTTTATTTTTTTTTTCCAGCAGCAAAAAAATATTTCCTGCCTATCTTCAGCAATAGAAAAGATTGTGGCATTTTTTCAGTGAAGAAAATAGAGACAGAGTGAAGCTACATCAGTCCTTGGGAGAAAGCACTGTACTTCTAGATGCTGGAAAGAATGTAAATTGATCTGCCCTTTTTAAGGCTTCCCCTGCTCTTTTCTTAGATCAGTTTGGCAGGAGGAATATCAGGGGCTGTGACCCTTTTCCACTGAGACTGGCATCCCAAAGATGGATGCAGGCAAAAATCCACACCGATTGCATTTGTTTCTGACCCTTCACTGGTAGAATTTGAGGAACAAATTTATTTCCAGTGAAAATTCAGCTCCATAGCTAAGCCAGATTTGGGAACACATTAGATTCTATAGATTTAGATACTCAGCTAAGATAGTGAAGTTATCTAATCACCCAAGACTTTCACTCTCAATGATGAAAAGAAATAGGTGTCTTCAGTAATTCAGTCTGAGAGCACAGATCTGAGTGAATTACCTCCTGGAAATACCTGTCATTTCCTCTCTTCACTGAACTGCAGAGCTCCTCAGTTAAATAGCTAAAATTAGGAGACATAAATCTGCGCCTATCAGTCCCAGTAGCACTACACCTTAAAAAGTTCTAAGGGTCTGCTTGAAAGTCCTGTTGGAAAGATGTATATTGCACTGCTGAAGAAGTACCATGGTTTTGCTATTCTGTTTGTACATGTTTATATTGCTTCTTTTAATGCTTCTCTTTATGGTCAATAAAATTATAGTTTAAAATTTTATTCACTCTTCACATTTCTTAAGTATGTGCTTTATATTGGATACTACCCACATGTGTTAGTTTGAAATCCAATGCTATGAAAATGTAATTGTAACACTTAAGGTAGGATTTTCATTTTGTTGAGCAAAGTGCTGAATAAAAGCACCCCATTTTGCTAGCTGAGATAATCATTAAATAATCATAACAGCTCTGGTTAACAGAGGACAGTTAATTCTTTGACACTTACGTCTAGCGATCATTTCAAATTGTAGTGGACCACTTCTTGAAAGTCGAACACTAATGAAATAAGGTAGCTGGTTGGAAAACTCATAACTCAAATTCAGTTGTCAAGGTTTCTCTTTATAACCTCAAAACTCAGTCCAAAGGGTTGTCTGCATGTTGAAGAAGGAAAACTCCCTGTGTTGGAGCAAGCCTAACAAAATACAATGACTGTAAGACTTTTCACACTAATCTTGCCTGATTTACCACATTCTTTTTTCTGTAACAGCTTATGTGTGATGATAATCAATTGGGCAAGTGGTAAGAATATACATTTAGGTTTTTCCAATTCACAGCATCATTGCTGATAAAGAACCTCACCAAATAACTTCAGTTATCACTACATGTGAGCAAGTGACATATTTTCAGTTCTTTATTCAGGCTGCATCAAATCATTCAAAGTTGAAACAACTAAGTATTTTTCACTAATATATTCTGCAGTCTATGACAAATAGTAATCAATAAAAATATTTACAGTTTTCAAAGAACTTTGTGGATGATATACATGTATGTTTACTCTTTTTTATAATTTTACCCTGTATTAAAGAAAAGACACCACTGAAATAACACTCCCCTTTTATTTGTCACTTTCCAAAACTATGTGATCATAGAGTCACAAAATCACAAAAGTATTAAGTTTGGATGGCACCTCTGGAGATAACCTAGTCCAATCTCCCGCTCAGAGTAGGGTCATTTAAAGAAGGATGCCCAAGGCTGACCAATCTGGTGGCCTTATAACATGGAGTGACTACATCAGTGGCTAAGGAAGAGCAACTTATGACATTCACCTGGACCTCTGTAAGGCCATTGGCATGGTTCCACACAACATTCTTGTCTCTACTAGGAGAGACAGATTTGATGGGTGAACAATTTGGTGGATAACCATATATATATGGTTATCCATATAACATATAACATATCCATATAACCATATAACATATAAAGAGTTGTAGTCAATGATTCAATGTTCAAATGGAAAACAGTATGAAGTGTTCCATATTGGGACCAGTACTGTTCAGTTTATTAATGATATAGACAAGGATCAATAAAATCTCTTTAATAAGAAACCTTATGCATAGTACCTATTTTCAGTTCTTTTTTTTCAGAAATATCTGGAGAATGAAATTGTAACAGCGATATTTTGCTTGCACTGCAAATACTGAAAAAAACGTGAATCTGTGTGCACCCATGTGCTTGCACTTATCTGTATAAACATAAAGATTCATAAGCAGGTTAACTTAGTATGTTCTTGACTAGAACTAGATTTCTGACCCTTACTAATCCTTTGCTTTCAGAAAACATCGCTGAGACTTGCTAACAAAGCACATGCTTCATTAGCCTCATGTGCTAGCCTGCATAGAGACAAGTAATCTGCTATTGCTTAGTGTTAATGAAGACTTGTTATTACGTTAGCTTTGCACAGCTTCCAAATGTAGTCTCACCCCTTACATCAAAGGAGTGATTTTGTGATTCATATTATCTTCTTTTTCTACTTAAAGTGACAGAAGGTTGGAAAATAATCTGTGTTCAAACTCAGTTGATAAAAACATATGGCTGTCCATATAATATCATAAAAGCACTTTTTATTCAAGACAAGTTTGCCAAGGTCCATTCACATGTGCTAACAAATTCCTGCTTAGTGCTTTCTCTCAATAAATATGCTGGGTAAATAAGACTTTTGTGGGTTTTGTGGTCACTCTCAATTGTATTTTATGGTGGCTGTATTAGTACAATCCTATGACATGTGCAGTCTCTACTTGTAGTGTCCAAAATCATCTTTACCTGAAAAGCATATATCCAAAAAATATTACCAACAGTTAGGTCTAGTATGCATTGACCTAACTAAGTAGACATTAAGAAGCAAATGAAGAAAGAATTACACAATACATCTTTATGCATCTTTATGGCATTTTTCAGACAAAGTATGTTCTGGTTTCCCACAGATCATTCCTACTAATGAAGTCTTTCTATCAGCCTAGCAGTGTGACTTGCTTCAACAAAGCCACATGGACTCATGAGGCCATAGAAGCCACATGGCCTCTTCTAGCTGCAGCCGGGTTGGAGTGCATGGCCATGTAAAGAGCTAAAGATTTTTGAAATTTAGGCTATGAAGGGGTTTCATTTTTGATCTAGTTATTGTCAAGACTTAATATAAAAACAACATGCAGGAGACAGAAGCAGATAAATCTAAAGTGGAGGAGACTTCTGCTAACAAGCAAGCAAAGATGGAATCAGTTAACAGGAAGGATCCTACTTTAAACTAGCATGAGCTGCTTGAGACATCAAGTGTATCAGAATCTAATGAGCATTTAAAATTCTGCCTTATTGAGCTTTGAACAAGAATTGTTTTTCATCTGCAAGAAACTTGAGGAGACAGAACATCACCACTTTAGTATACCACAGTAGCAAGTATGACAATTATAATCCACAGAGAGGTTTGAAGAAATCCTAAGATACAGTTTTCTTTTGGATTCCTAACTCTTATCGTTGGGAATAAATCTTTGATCATCAGCAAGTGAGTACCAGAGAGAAAAAGCAATATCTGCTACTAGGATCAGCAATGGCCCTGTTTGATACTTTTTCTGTATCAGTCATCATGAAATTTCTGGCTATAGAGAGTCCAAGAGTGAGAAGGCCACTGTGGTTCTCTGCTCTGATCTCATGCACGTCAGTGGCCATCAGTTTTTCCTGAATTTTCATGTTTTCTTTACCTAAAGTTTTTCTAGTACATAATTTACTTATGCTTTAAATCATAATACAAATTTTACTTACCTCAGGTTTTAATCTTTAAATTTTTTGTAACCTTGCCTGCTAGATTTGTAGAGCTTTCTATTAGCAGATTCCTATTCCTTACGCAGATACTGACATACAGAAGTCAAGTCTTTTTTGCCTTTCCTTGTGTAACTCATTACAGCATAGGTCAGAAACAGTGTGAAGGCTTTAGATTTGAGTTTGAGCTCATTCTTCCATACTCTGCTGTGAAATCATGACCTGATAGTCCTGTACAGACTTTCATTGCCAGAGCGTAGACATGCATTGTCCATGCTTTTTTCAGAATCTCTTCTTGACAGCCCAGTATCAAACATGGAGGCACTAAGATTTTAAAAGAAACAAAAATTTATAGAATTATGAAATTTAGGACTGCAAACCCAAACAATTTCTGTTCAAATGCATTTTATTTTAAGTGTTTCCATTTCATTTTTTCATTTACAAAATAAATTTCCTTTCTCAGAATTTATCCTGGTTTGGGTTTTTTTTTGCCTGAGTTTTCAGTCTAGGATTGATTCAACAATTAAAAATAGTTGAAAAATGAAACTCATCTTTGGAGATTTTTAGACCAAAAATAAGTCAATTTAAACTATGATGCTAAGTTATAGTGTTAGTTGTGAATACAAAAGAGATTCACTTCACCTAACAACCATGTCTAAAAAGTTAGATGTCTAAGTCTCAGTCACTCCCTTTACATGCAATGGAGTATAAGAGGCATCTTCATCAAGTGATTCATAGCATCATAAATAGGTGTCAAAGATGAGTTAGTTACCTGAGTCACCCTCTGCAAGTATATTTTTCTCTCCACTGACTATAAAAATTATAATTATACTAGATTTAGAAGGACAGATTTCAGGTATTTCAGGAATGATTCAGGTATCTATCTATACAGAGGTGCTGAAGATTATCTGAGGTATCCTTATGCAGCCAACAGAGATGACACACAAGTTAAGAGACCCACACCTACCTGCAGCAGCAGCTGGAAAGCAAACAGAATACTCCAAGTATCTAATATAGCAGCAAATGCTTAGGCAACTGAATTTCAGCCCTACATTCAGGTAAGAAAAAATTTCCATGATTACATTATTAAATACTGTAATCATTGTAGGCTTTTACCCAGTTATTTTAAATATTCCACAGAAGAAAATTTTAAATGATGCATCAACGTATTTGCTAGTGTGCCTTAAAACATCAAAACTATCAAAGATTTTGCTTCTGCCAACAAATGCAGAGTTACATGAATGAATACATAGTTAAATAAATGGTTTACTCACACTTTTTCTCTCTAATGATAAAACTATTTCTAGAAAAAATCCTAAGTTGTATAACTTCACTAAGGTCCCAATGTATGAGTCAAACTTTTACTTGCCTGTTAGAGGGTCAGTGAACTTTTCTGCACAAAGGGACTGAATTTTGAAAGCTGCTTATTGGTTAAAGTTGAAATTATTTATTTCATAGCTTGGACTTTGCATTAAGTTCTAACCAGACTCCTGAGAAACAATGAAGATCTTCACGAAGAGGATAAGTGGCAAATGCTCCATCCCTGGCGGTGTTCAAGGCCAGGTTAGACAGAGCCTTGGGTGACATGGTCTAGTGTGAGGTGTCCGCGACCATGGCAGAGGGGTTGAAACTAGATGATCTTATGGTCCTTTCCAACCCAAACCATTTTATGATTCTGTGATACAGATACTGAAAGAGAGACAATCCAGCTATGTATGAGGTTAACAAGATTAGTGCTGGGTCCTGCACTTGGGTCACAACAACCCCAGTCAATGCTAAAGGGTTAGGGAAGAGTGGCTGGAAACGAGCCTAAAGGAAAAGGATCTGGAGGTGCTGATTGATAGCCAGCTGAACATGAGCCAGCAGTGTGCCCAGGCAGCCAAGAATGCCAATGGCAGCCAGTTTCCAGTCAACCCAGAAGGTAGAATCCTGGGATGGTGATAATAGCAGAACTTGAGGTAGCATCCAAGAGCAGATGTCAAACATTCTGCCTATGTTCCCTTTGGGAATGTCTTTCAGCTGAATTCAGAACCTCGCTATCTTGCATATCAATTTTTCAACTTGACTTCTCTCAAGTAAACTGTAGGATGTGCATCCAAAAAGAGCATAAAACAAACACTAAAGCAATAGCTTAATCGGGAAAATGCCTCCTAAAAGAATCTATGACTATGAAAAACTAAATTTCATACAAACTTTTCCCCTAAGCTAAATATGAGAAAACTATGCAAAAACTACATGAGACAGATGTAACCATTGAACCTAACATAGCACTGGAGGGAACCCAGAGGCTGTAATAAGGACAGTTTAGTTGTCTGCATAATCTGCATAAAAATATGAAATGCTTTCTTGAAGAGATGTTTCTTGTCAGGATGAAATTAATTTCTTGTGTTACTGATACCATGGATTAGTTCTTTTTAATTGTTCCCATGCATTTGTTTTTTGGTACCCACGTATTCATGGTACCCATACTTTCAGACAGCATGTTACATCTGAGCCTACCAATCATTTGTTTTTCTGTAAGTAGTATTTTTTGTTAAAAAGGAGGTATTAGAATTGAGACCTAGAAAGGAGATACAGTTCTCCATTTTTATCTATGTAATGAGAGTTAAGAGAAGCTCAATTCATCTAATTCTCTTTTAAAGCATATGGATTCTTTGCATCTTTTTTACATGCATACAAAGCCTGGTAAATTCAAGTTTTCTGTATGTTCAGATGATTTTTCAGGATAAACAGAAGAAATATTTGTCTAATATAATTAGTTAGAAATTAACCTTTTTCTTTAAAAAAAAAAAGGCAGGGTATGGTACACATTTGCACTTTAAAAAAATCTCTAGAAATGCATGCACAAAGTATATGAACTTTTCTTACTTACTGGTTCTTACACATTCAAGCCTCTTTCCTGACTTGGGAAAATGAATTTTCTGAAAACAGAACAGGAGCAGATCATGCAATGCAAGCACCAATCTTGTGTATTTGCTGTTATAAATCAAATCCACAGAGTTATTACTCTATTCTTAACTAAAAAACATCAGAACCCCCAAGTCCTTCACAGGGCTGCTCTCAATTCATTCACCATGCAGTCTGTACTGATATCAGTGATTGCCCCAGACCAGGTGCAGGATTTTGCCCTTGGCCTTCTTGAACTTCATGAGGTCAACACTGGCCCACTTCTCAAGCCTGTCAACATCCATCTGGATGTCATAATGTTACTAATGTTGACATTAAATGTAATACTGTAATATTACAATTGCACTTCATTCTCTATTTTGTGCATTTATATAATCTAAGCATTTTATAATTGAAAATGTAATGTATATACCTATATATTAAATATACATATTCTATTTAATAATTGCCATTTTGATATGCATAGGATACATTTCAAGACGGCTATTCTGATGCTTCTGGAACAAAGTATTGGGGTATTTTCCTCCATGATGTATTTTGAAATTTCAGCCTTTTCTTAAAACCTCTTTTGCAGTGAGCTTGATATGCTGTTCTCTCCTGCTTTGATATTCAAAGCCTATCAAAGTTAACAAAAAACTCTATCTGAGCAGTGATACTCCACTGTGCTGTACTCTGCAGATTTACTAGTCTCTAAGACTATGCACTACATATTAATTGAACTTTAGGCACATATATTCAAATATTGGAACCTCAATAGCTCTGCCTTATTGAGTTGATTAAACTGCTTAGGCACCTACATTTCTTTTAATCAATGTTTCTTTGAATAAATCACCAGAACTGTGAAGCAAGGATGAAAATAAATTCTCTCATAGTTCAGATAAATTGTCTAATCATTGGGATAATGAATCAGTTTTCCCTTTTCCTCCTTCCTTTATGCTCAATAGATAGCAATTACACAATGCAAAGTAGAAAAGCTTTGCATTTCCTCCTGGCAACAGGGAGAATGAGCTTAAAGGGACATGTTTCTGTCTCTTCCCACTCAGGGAGAACCTGTTCTGGTTTAGGTACTTAAATCAGGGGACTGATGAGTAAAAAAACCAGCGCTAACTCAGCATTATTGCTTGAAGTCAGTTTGAATTAACATGGCGTGATGGAGTAAATCTATTGAACTGAGGTACCCAACCCTATGTGTAGCAACTAGCCTGTCTCAAATGTGTTTAAAGTGCATTAGATTAAACTTATTTCACTGAAATTTAAGGTAATACCATTTTCTCACATTTACAATGAATTAAGAGTGTGTAGATGGAAGCATACAGCAGATCTCTTGACAATGGAAGTCTCTGCAGTGGTTCTCTCTACCTGTTACCCAACCTTAAAGGAATCAAACTCAGAATTTAAGACACCTAAAAGCAGGTGTTTAACATAGATGTCTGCAGGCATGCTGTTTGTTAAACTTTCGTTATCATCAATGGACATTCAACAAAATCAGTAGAAATAAAGAATGATACAGGTCATTACAAAATAGATATCTGGTGGTGTCATCTGGAGCTGAAATGCTGAATACTATCACTAATTATAAACAATTTAACCACCCTCATGTGGTGATTGTCCCTTCTGACTACAGATGAGCTCAGAGCCTAGTTCTTACATGGCCAGAATTAGATCAGATCAATCTCACTGGTTTTATTGTAAGCTTTTATCTCTGTCTCCCTCTCATATTCATCCTTTGGCCATTATTTCTGCAAATTTCTCTGTTACATAGTAAATTCTCTGATAACATTGTTAGCAGTGTTTGAAAAAAAGAATAAAAGGGGACATATCCTGATTGTCTGTATTTTTTCTGAAGTTTCTGTAGGCCATTTTCAAAACAAAATAGGTAAACAGGTCTTGATTTCTCAATGGAGCAATAATCTGATAAAGTGCTGTTCTCCTAAAGCATGTATTTTTGGTTGCTCAGGACAGTAAGACTACGAAAAAAAAATATCGTTGAAAGCAAAATGACTTGCAATGATGAATCAGACCTGAGAAGAGGAATACACCAAATCATCCTCTTAGCTGTATTGATTTCAGCGTACCGACAGCTCAACCTCTGATGTAACGGGAAGCACTGTCCATGGCATTTCCCCAAGGACTAAGAGGCTTTATGTTATTACATGGGTGTCTCCTAAATGAGGACGAGGATTAATTTTCAGAACTCTGAAACCAAAACTAAAAATAAGTTTTGTTCTCTCACAGTCAGTTGGATTTATCACACAGTAACTCCCACCACCTTATTTTCCGAATTGCAGCAAATTGGCCCTGGCTTTTTTGGCCTTATCTCACACAATCTTCATAACAACTCCTATTTTATTTTCTATTGTTTTTCCTAAATTAAAACAGCAAATTATACAAAATAAATAGAAAATTATACAAAATAAAGTGTTCTGTTGAAATATGTACTTAGATATACAGAGTTGGGAAAAAATATGAACTCTTGATCCTTTTCTCAAAATCATAGACATAGAGATCTGAAGTCAAGGAATTTTGTTTTTAAGTGTTATAGGCTCGTGTCTTTACTGTTGGAAAGTGATTGAATAAATTATACACAGTGCAACTTGAGGTCTAGACAAATATGAACAAGCACAAATCTTTCCCACAAAGAAATTCCAGGAGTCCACAATATCCTTGACAAGGTTAGTGTTCAAATATATACATGCCATATATAGCACCTTCATGCTGACATTCACAATGTCCATTTCCTGTCCTTGTCTTTCTTCTTAATTTGTATACAGTTCAGGGGGGTGGTAATAACATGATCTATTGAGAGCACTCAAATGCTTCAAGCAATATAATTTTTAACTGGCTTAGCAGAACTAAGATACCCATACAAACATAGGCTATTTAATTATAGGTTCATGTCTAATATTGTTAATGAAAATAGTTTTTATTCATGACATGCATATAAGGAACTCTGAAACTCAAAACAAAACAAAAGCCATATGCAAAGGAGGGGCATTTACCTGAGCTAAAATCATTGTCTTATTCTGAAACTTGAACGTGTTTCTTTTGACTGAAACATGGAATTTTTGCTCCCTGTTAAATATTTTTGGTAGTTGTCTTGTTAGGGAGACATGCAAAGGAGTTTCACACACAGTAAATTAAAAACGCAGAGTAGTTGTCATTTTAATAGACATGGATGTTGTTAAAATAAGATACCAACTAAGCTATGTTACTCTGAGTCTCTCATGAACAGTGTGTGAGTTCTCTTTCGGTATCACAGAAAATACAGCTCAAATTGACTCATCAAGCAACAAGAGCCTGATGTTTTTACCACCCCACAGGAATCATGATGAAGTTTAAGAATTGCATATAGCTTTATATATTTATCTTATTAAATCATTCCTTTAACATAAAAGTTTAATTTTCACAGGCATCTTCCTGTTTAAGCAGGCTGGCAAATTAAAATGAATGCTTTTTGGAGAACACATAAGGAATACACTAGGAAATCCCAGATGAACTTCTGATCATGCATGAGATACTGACAAGAACAAGCCTGACTGACAGGCTTGTTCTTCCTTCATGTATGATGCATATGAAAGATCATGTTGGGTAATGTAAAGCAGTCGAAAAAATTCATTTGGAAGTTAGGAGATACATATCTGTATGAGTTTCTGGATTTACGGCACTGTTAGGAAATCAGGTTTCATGTGGGTATGGAATTTATATTCTCATTAACTATCTATCATATTAAAAAGATACAACTAGGAAAATGTATCTTATCAATGTTATGGACAGGCCAGCATCTGACAGTTACCATTTAAACTTTAAACTAATGCCTGCACTGTCCTTTTGCATATCATACAGGATGGAGATAAAGCGACGTTCCTGTCTGACTAGTGTTTAAAAAATCTTCTAAGACAAGCCATTTTGAACTACAGCATGGAAGGCCACACCTATTTACAGCACCATGAGACCTTTTCTCCTCACATTCAGTGTGATATATACTTGTGCTCTCAAAAGGGCTTGCAAAGAAGCTGCCCCTTACATAAATTTTCTTAAAGATAGCTACAGAAAAGGAAGGGATTCTACAGTGATCAGTTTACATTAATTTGTCTTCCTTTGAATGTCACAGGAATCCAGTATTGTTAGATTGATTAGTCTCTTGGGAACTTTCTCTTCTGTAACATCACAAAGACTCAGACTAGAAAAGTTCGGGAGAAAAGACTCAGCTATTTTTATTCTGCTACAACTGATCATGCTGCTACAATATTTTGGCCTTGCCTATTCACTTACTTAGGCCTTTCAATATTTTAACTAATATCTTGTTTCCAACTCAGATCTATAAAACCTTTATTTCCAGTCCTTGGTGTATAAAGAAGGTAATAATTGTTAAAGTTTCTCTAAACCTCTGTTAAATATTCAGGGTTTGTGTCTCAAATCAGAAAGGGAGAAACCAGTGTTTTAAATTTTCCAAGAAATAACTTCCACATGGGCTGTGTTGAAATTTATTCCAGCTACTATGCGATATTATGTAATTGATAATATAAACAATAATAACTATGAAATTCAAATATTTCAGCTTCCAGAACTGGCTTGACCTGGCTGTAGGACTTGTGAGAGGTTGAGCTAAGACTGCAGGAGAAAAAGGGGAAAGAACATGGGTTTTTTGAGAACTCCAGATCTGCATGTCATACCACTGGACAGGTAGAAGCTAGAGGAACTAACAAGATATGGCAGATACACACAAAATATCAGATAGAGGTGAGAACACAGTAATAACAGTCATCAGAGTGGCACAGATACAGAAAGAGAGCAAGACCTGGAATGGGGACAGGATGGATGAGCCAAGGCAGACAAGTCCAGGTCAGGAGAGGATGGAGAAAAGTAGCTAAGCCACGCTTTTATGTTTCTTGTCAATGCACAATGTCCTTGCACACAGATTTGAGAGCTGACTGAACAGGATAGGCTATGACCCACACCACCAAATTCGAGAACTTTTCCAGATGTCTTGGACACATCAAAAAAGCTCATACTCCCAGCTTGTCCCTCCCACACATCTTTCAAAATGTATCTGAGCACTGCTGTGAATATCTTAATTGGTTCTATTAGTGCATCCCCAGACTGCCTCCTGTCATAACAGCCGTGAAAAGCAAGTCTACACATGGGTCCAGTGTCCAGACATCCTGACATTATGTACTTTGTTATGTAGACCAACTACTCATTGCTGATAATGAGCTGCCTTATTGGGGAGCACACCTAACAGCCTGTCCCTCCCTTTATATGGACTTCAGAATTGTCTTTAATTCTCAAAAGAAATACTAGCTTCTAACAAGGAGTCAAAAAAGGTCTTGCTGCTTAATAGCTTGCTGTCTGAATATCAGTACCATGCATCAGAAACATTCTCTGGAATATGGTGCCAAATTAGAGAGGTAGGGAAAAAGCTGTCCTAAATTATAGCACTGAACTACTCTAGACTATGCAGAAATGCCCAGAACATAGCCAGAATGCGTGACCACCTATCTAGGGAGTTGTTCATTTGCAATTAATGAAAAGGATTTCAAAAGACCATGAAATAAACATCTAAATATCCTAAATTAGGGGCTGCCTACTTATGAACAAATTGAAGAAATTGTAAGAAATGGTTTTATTATAGAAGCTGTTCTTGAAAAAGATACGTTCAAAATTTTGCCCACAAATTATCTGAGATAAATTAATGAAATGATATCTATTGTTTAATAAAGCTAAACATCCCAAATAAAACTAGGTGCACTGCTAAAAGAGATTGTATACACCTACAACACATCTGCACCAGTTTCTCCACATGAAAATAGAATCATGTGGGCAGCATTACATAATTAATTCTGTAGCTGTTTCTCAAATTTCAGTAGTAATCTACAAAGATCTACTGATGGTAGCTGACTTTTTTATGTATTAACATATACACAATAGCATTCTACATTTTATACTACCTTTTATCCAAACCTCATAAACCTATAAAATCCTTAAGTATATCATTAGTTTGATAGACTGAGGAGAGTATAGAGGATCGTTGTTTCCAGAGAATCGTTATTTCAAGAATAATGGTATTCTGTCAATCAGCAGGGCATACCATTTACTTTTAACACTCTAATTTTGTTTTTTAATCATGTGCTAAAGAGGATAAAAATATTCAGAGCAGAATAAGAATCACTGAATTACAAAATGAATGACACTGGAATGCACCTGTGGTGACTGTCTAGTTCAACACCCAGCTCAAAGTAGGATCAACAAGTGCAGGTAACTCAGGACGATGTCCATTTTTTCTTATGTTTGAACAGCTTTATCTGTGTTTCAGTTTGTGCCTGTTGCCTCTTGTGCTGTCAGCAGGCACCAGTGAGAACAGTCTACCTTCCTCTTCTTCATTCCCTCCCTTTGATAAGATTCCCCAATATAGATTTTATATTCTAATTGTGGTTTTGTGGGGTTTTGTTTTGGATATTTTTTTTTTTTTTTTATGGGTAACAGGAGAATTCACACTGAAAACCAGAAACTAATGGTTAACTTCTGCAAAGAATAAAAGTCAAGATTTTGATAAGTAAGTAGGGTTGAGTTCTTTGAAAGCATATTAGATGTTTATTTTAATTGAAATAATCTGTTGGCTGAAGAGTTTTGATCAGCTGGCTTTTTGGCACAATTTTTAATTGCTTAATTTTTTACATCATAAAGGAATCCAGTGATTAGATGAAAAATGCTCTGTAGTTTGAAACTGCATGTTGAAACTGAAACTAGTAGAAACAAGATATTTATTTACTTCAGGAAATCTTAAAAAAAACGAAGATTCAGGAAATACATTTTACTTCACAAAATGAGATTGATGGAATTGGATTAAATGATTAAAAGTTAAAATAGTCTTGTTCAGTATTTCTGCATTTCAAATTGAGATCCACAGGTTTTTACTCTGCCATTTTGATCCCTAGGCTATGACTGCCTGGCCACACAAGGGTTCTGCTACTCACATTTTCATACATAGTAGCAATGATAAAATATATTTCTGAATGTCATAATCCATGAAAAATTGCCATAGATTTCAAATTTCAAATACCTTCACAATTACAACTGATAATGGCTTTTGCACTGTTATGAGGCCAAAAATGCTTACAGAGAGAGCTAATTTTCCACTTAATGCTTTAGTGAAAAGAATTATTTTAGTTTTCCAATGCTCAAGTATTTTTGAATACTTTTCAGATTTTTCATACTCGGGCTATAGGAAAAGCACTTGCCATCATTCCTTGACTTTGAAGTTTCACACTAAGGTTTTAAAAATTATAAATAACATTATAAAATAAACAACAAAAAATATTTTCACCATTGCAAGTCCATTAGTTAGTTCTTTAGTGAATTAGTTGTTTATGTCCTAAGAGCAGCATGATTTCAAAACTGAAAGAGAGTCATGTAGGAAAACTCACTGTATAATCAAAATTTCCTTCTCTCAGCGCTCATTTCTCATTTCCCCCCTACCTGCTACGTAGATAAAAGTCACTCTGGATCAAGCACCAATCACGTACCTGCTATTAAAGACAGTGAAATTGGTAACATCTTTCTTCTTCCTGAAATTGACTTTACCTTTCCTTCTCTCAAACCAAGTTGATGTCTTCTCTTTTCTCCTACAACTGTTCAAAAAAACTTTTTTCAGTCTTATTCCCTGCCCTTTACATATTGCCTAGCACACTGTTATCACAATAGATTTCAATATCCACATACTAGATGCCATCTGCCATTAAAACCCCAGACATTTGCCCTTTGTGTTAATGCAAAGATGCATGTTGTCCTCTGACCATTTGGGGGTAGAATTTCTAGAGATTTCTTCCCCCAGAAGCACCCTGGAGAAATTTGATAAAGTAAATAACACTGTCTGGTTACTCAGAAATGAACAGTATTTCCCCACTCACAAAATAATGACAATTAAAACAAAAACCAAAACCAACAAACAAAACCAACCAACCAACCAAAAAAACACAGCAAAAAATACCCCAAAAAACCAACACAACCAAAACAAAAAAACCCAACCAAAACCAAAAATACACCAAAAAACAAAATATAAGGCTTTCTTAAGTTTGAATGGGCAAAAAAACTAATCACCTGGAAAGGTTTATCTCTTGCCCCAGTCATGATGTTACCATTATCACCACTTTCTGCTGCACTTATCACGCGTCTCCTCTGTCCACCTTTTCCAGCCACCCCAGCAAGGTTTCATCTCTTGCAGAGGAATCTGGGGGTCCTTTCTAAATTCTTAACATGTCAAAGAAAAGAATTTGATATCTCCTTCCCATTTTCTCAGTTCTACTCTTTTTAAACTTGATCCTGTCACAGGCCACAGCATGGTTACATGTTCACCCAGGTACTGAGATCTCTCAACACAGCTTTTCAATTCCAAATAAAATCTCAAGCATTGAAATGTATTGGAATGCTAGCAATGCCTCAAATCCTTACATAACTTCATTGCAAATGAGGATTAGCTTACTCTGGCAGCTACCTCCACTTGCCAGCAGATGCTGGCAGAACACCTTTTCCCTGGGGAGATTTCTCTCCCTCTGCAGTATCAAATAGCTTTAGACTCTATTTATCAACAAAGGTCAAAAGCAGTTTTTTTGTTAGAGGTTTCAAACCAGTGTCTAGTAGGCAAAAGAGGAAGTTATCAAAACTCCCTCTTCCAAGCAGAGAGACCTTATCACTGGACAGTAGATATGTGTGCTCACACACCCTTACTGTCTTGCACATTACAGATGCTTCTTCAGAAAGAGTGGTCATGGTTCTATTCTCACATCTTCTCAGTCTTACTTATGGCTTAGCAATGAGGATATTCTACTAGGAAATTGAATTAGGATGTTAAAAATGCTGGGAAAGACAGAAAATCAGTTACTCATATTGTAAAGGTGCTAACATACCTCTAAACCTAGTTGTAACCCTTAGCCAGGCACTTTTGTGCCAGGCTTCTATGTAACTCATTAATAGATGTTTTCCCCTCCCCACCTAGCATCTTCCTGAAGGTCAAACACCAGCATTGTGAGTTCTATGTTGGACCCTGGGTTGAGGTTACATGCTAAATATGGACTTCTCCTATTGCGGAGCTAAAGACGTCCAACCCTAGCAAATGGTTCAGTTGAGTCAAGATAGGACAAGTAAGAAAATTACTGTGAAACTGTTCTTCCTTTTACCTTTTACCTCCTTACTACTTCCTCATTCAGAGGCATTATGAATTTCAGGGTGAGCTGTTTCTTCTCCTTCCAGATAAACATCAAGGTAAATTTATAGCTTTGGCATCAGCTATAGCATTTAAATGTATATACTACAATATCAGCTGTGTTGTGACTGTGATCACTGATTCTGTGTTTATAACATTCTAGCTGAGAGATAATATAAGTTAACAGCTTGCAAAGATATTGAGACCTTAACAGTCTGGCTTCTGCAATAAAATGATACAGTAGATAAGAGACACACTCTGTTTTGCAATGATGTCTCAGCAGTTTTATATTTTCAATATTGTCATTAGTTAAGCAGCCTTTCCAGTATGTCATTATTTGTACTCATGCAATATTTTTCAAAGGTAGCTTCCAAGAGCAGATGTCAAACATTCCAGCCTGGTAACAAAAGCCTCTAGCATGTGATAAACATATAAAAGAAAATGTTCTTAAGAAGGCTGTCAGGTCCTTGCCCTTCTGAAGCTTAAGAGCCATGTGGCACCCAGTGGAGTCAACTAACTTCAGTGAGATTTGTATTATGTCGAGTTTGTCTGTCGAGTTTCTTGTAGTAGTCCTGATCAGCCACTGCACAAATGCTAATGAGATGAGTTGAACAATGCCTTTAGAAGCTAGAAAGACAGAAGATATCACTTCATCTGTCCATTTCTGACAAGGGTGAAGGGCCGCGATGGAGGAATGTAAAGAGATACCACACAGTGTCTCAAGATGGGAAATGAAAATGCTCATTATACTCTTTAAAAATCCAAAGGGATTTAGATGGGTGAGTTTCTATTGGCTTTCTAATAATCCCTCTTAAGGATAAATCCATAAGAGGAATTAGAAGGGAGAGAATGACTGAGGCTAATAGACATTTGCTGAAACTTCTTTCCTGTCTGTCAGGACCATGCCTATGGGCTTTTAAGCATTTCAGAGCTATTCCTTAAGTAGAAAACCACCAACAAATGCTTTAAAGTAGCTGAAGTGATCACAGATGATCCCTTTAAAGACTTAGAAAAACCTATTTTCTCACAACGCTAACTCAATGCCACAGGAAATTCTGGATAACAAAGATATAAAAACAGGTACAAAAGTAATTAGGTGTAATTTTGGAAGAAACATTCATCTATCAGTATTAAAAATGATGGTGTGGATACAATTTAGTCTCATGAAGTTTCTATAAAAAGTGTTTGTGGAAGGACATACATAGGAATACTATTTCCCATGCACCTGCTCTTAGCCTCTATCACAGGTAGTGGCTTAGATAAGCTAGATGTCTTGGTTTTCAATGTGAATCTGAAGCTGTCTGCTACTAGGCCAAACAGCGCATTTTAAAGGTTGTGCTTGTGAGGTAGGGAGACAGAAGATAAGGAAGATAGAACAAAGACATATAAAGACATAAAGAGATCAGTTGTGCATTACAAGGTGTTTCACAGACATACATAGGTAATATTACTCATCTGCAAAAGAAAAAATACTATGAAAAGATAGCAAAAAAACAGCCTACTGAAAGTTATAAAACTTAACTAGAATTAACATTAGGTTTAAGATAAATAGTCCCATATGTCTAGATTTGGTAAGGTTTTGTCCATTATGTTGTCATTTGCCAAGATCACATGCCTCGAATATATATATGGTATATATGCTGGAAA
This sequence comes from Nestor notabilis, assembly GCF_000696875.1. Classification (NCBI taxonomy): domain Eukaryota; kingdom Metazoa; phylum Chordata; class Aves; order Psittaciformes; family Psittacidae; genus Nestor; species Nestor notabilis. The sequence goes on along the minus strand of NW_009939414.1, from coordinate 28,242 downwards.
AATTACAAATTGCCATGTCCCTACTTCCAGCAGGAAAGCCTGGGTGGAAGAAGTTTCTCCATGTTCCCATGTTAAAACTTTCTGTGTGTAAAAATAGAAAAATGTCATGACACCTATTAACTTTGTGAACCCTCAAATAATTTCCTAACATAAAAAGACACTTGAGAAAATACAAAAGCTTTCAGACTATTATAACATGAAGTATTATTGATACCAAAATCTTTCATGTCTGTTTATCTGTATGCTCTCAAACAGAATTTTCTCCAATACATTGTATCTTTTACAATATATTATACAAACCACAAGCAATTGGAACAATCTCTGTCAAAATTTTAAGAAAGTAAAATCATAAATCGCATTTTTGAGCAAAATATGATCAGTAAATCCTGATTTAGCTCAAGAATGACTGGATAAAATTCTGATATTATTACACTTAATACCAGACTGGATTAATTCTATCATTCTTTTTTTGCTATAAAATGTATTAACTGATTAAATTGCATACTTCACGTTTAGTTAGAATATGATAATTTCACACGTGAAAATTAAATTTGGAAATTAAAACATATGGAGTCTGACATACCCTATTGAAAAGCAATAAAGCTAAATGAGGAATTTACAAGCACTATTTTAGTTCTAATTAGTCCCTTGATTCCTTGACTATCAAGAAATGAAATTCCCACTAAAGGGAAAACTATTGCTTACTTCAATGCAGCCAGAACGACACTGGATCTGACGCATTTAGTCGTGCAATTGTATGCGTATTTCCTTGTTTATAAAATAGTCATATTTCTACTTTTTTCTCCTTTGTCTTCTAATATTTTTCATAATAAAATCAGTTCCATCTTTTTAGGCCAATTCTCACAATGCAGACTCACAAGTAAAATATTTTCACAAGTTCCTGCATAGTATCAGTACTGAAATACCCATTTTCAAAGACATCTAATTTAGGAACATATAATATATTTATCTGGAATAATATATTGTCATGAATTCTTCTTTAGGAAGGACCTTCCTCTTAAAAATTGGTTATAGTAGCAATGCATGCCCATTCAATGCAACTGTAACATAGACATGCTGTTCTTCTCATCTTGCACAATTAGATATTTGGGAATTTTATAGAAAGTATAAGGAATAAGTAATTTGGCCTACAAGCTCCTCCCTGCTATGACTGCTATGTGAGCAACTTTGTTTCTGTCTGCATCTTGCAGGAAGACAAAGGATTGTGGTAGTTTTGACTTTGGCCATCAGACAGACCCCCATCCAGCCACTCTCATTCCCCTTAAACAGGATGGGGTTAGAAAATAAGATGGAAAACTCATGGGTCAAAAGAAAGACAGGAAGATCACTTACTAATTACCATCATGGGCAAAACAGACACAGCATGGAAAAAATAATTTTTTTTATTGCTAATTAAAAACATAGTAGGATGGTGAGAAACAAAGACAACTAAAGCATTTTTACCTCTACTCACTTAGGTTCAATTTTACTCCTTCATTCCCAACTCCTCTATGTCCTTCTCCCAACCCCAGGTGGTACAGGTGGATGGGGAATGGGGGCTGTGGTCAGTCCATAACAGCTTCTTTCTGTTGCTTCTTCTCATAGTTTTCCCCTTTCCCAGTCTTTCAGGGTAAGCCTTCTCCAGCCTGAGTCCTCCACAGGCTTCAGTTCCTTCCAGGAACCTGCTCCAGCATGGTATCTCCGTGGGCTTCAACTTCCTTCAGGGCACATCCACCTGCTCTGCTGTGGAATAGCATGGTCTCTATGCTCTTCCATCGGCTGCAGGGGAACAGCCTGAACCACCATGGTCTCTCCCGGGTGCTGCAGGGGAATCTCTGCTCCAGTGCCTGAAGCACCTCCTGCCCCTCCTTCTTCACTGAATTAGGTGTCTGCAGGGCTGTTTCTCACTCTGCTTTTTCCCTCTTCCTCTGCCTGTGTGGTGCTTTGCTCTTTCATATATATGTCACCCCAGAGGCACCACAACCTCAGGTGTGGGGCTCAGCTGTGCCCTGTCGTGCATTGGTTGGAGCCTCACAGAGGCTGCCCCTGCAGACCCTGCTGCCAGACCCTGTGCACCTGCATTCAGTACAATTTCTCTGGCTGTCTACAACCAGCAGCTGGTAACACAGACACCTTCTTCAGACTGGCAAAAGCCACTTCCTTGGCTAGTAGAGCTGCTTTTAAGTAAGTGTACCATCTAGGTTTACATTCATTTTAGAGATCTTAACAATTTTATGTCACTATGGATACACTATGTGTATGCTTACGACTTACTGGTGCCCAGAGAAGTGGGGCTCTGCAATACAAACTATAATACCTTTCTAACTGCACTGTTTGATGGGGTATTCACGAAGGGCAAGATAGAAGATCAACAGAATTACAGGTCAGTCTCACTTCACTACCTCAGAAGGTGATGGAGAAAACCTTCCTGGAAACCATTTCCAAATATATGAAGGACAGAAGGGTGATTGGGAGTATTCAACAAGGATTTGTGAGGGGAAATCAGACATAACCAGCCTCATAGCCATCCACAATGAGACAACCGGCTTGGTAGGCAAGGGGAGGTCAGTGATTGTTGTTTATCTTGAGTTTAGTAACACTAACAGCAGTCTCCATCATATCTTCACAGACAAACTGGTGAATCACAGAACCATAGAATACAAGTTTGGAAGGGACCTCAAGGATCATCTGGTCCAACCTTTCTGGGAAAAGCATGACCTAGACTAGCTATCACAGCACCCTGTCTAGCTGAATCTTAAAAGTGTCCAATGTTATGGAGTCCGCCACTTCCCTGGAGAGATTATTCCAGTGCTTTGCTGTCATTGTGAAAGCTTTTCCAATGCAAATTCAGCTTGATGACATTTCTCAGACTTCTATAAAGTTGTTTTCTTTCTTATACCTACTTTTCTATCCATAGTTAAAATATTTACCATTAAATTTACAGCTCTGTTGTGCTTTTCCATTAGCACGTGCCTTCTAATTTTAACTGCCTCATAGGTCCTTTGTATATCAGGCATCCTGACTGTTGGCACATTTATTCAAGCATTAAAAATGCCTAACACTGAATTACAGTCTTACATGAATCATGCATCACAAGAAAGCTTCAGATTTCATAAGCTTTATCAATTCTATAGCCCTATCATGTTCCTAACTTATGGTAAAAGCTATACATGAGACCTTTCAACACATTATTAGTAAAGGACATATGCAGAACAAGGTACTTTTATCTACTGTGAGGAACTATGCTTCTCCTTCTATTTGTCACAAGTTTTTTTGTATCACGCTAATAAAAAATAAAGACTAGTGTAATTCAAGTTTGCTATGAGCAAACCATGTCAATTAAGGCTTGATTTATCTCTCCTAGGGTATCAAGGAAGCTGTAACACATTTATAAATGCCAAATGTATGTGATCTTAACAAAGTGTTAACCCAGAAAAAGTATTGAAATCTTTTACTCAGAAGACAGAATTCAAGCAGCAAATTTGAGAAAGGCAAACTAATGAACCTTAATTCTGATTAAATCTCATTACTTGCCTCTACCTCCATAAGTTCAGCACTCCTTCAAGACCATTGTTTCTTGGTGTCCACACTGCCCATTAAAAGAAAACACTCATTCTGATGATTCAGATGTACTTTATAACTTTGTCTCATCCGTGATGCTCTTGCTTTGAAGATACATCAAAGATGAAGTGGTGCTAAACTGAACAGTTGCAACTTCTTACACTGTGATCTAGTTTCTTTTGTTCTCTGATTTTCTGAATTACTTCTCTGTGGCTACTGCTAAGGATGAGCTGTATGAGTGTTGTTAAGTCAGGTAGAAAAAAAGAGATAGTGGAAAAGAACAGATATAAGACAGCATCCTTTCAAAATTAAGAGGATTATAACTGATACAACTGAAAAAAGTTTAGTCACAAGAATCTTTCTTCAGATTTAAACTAGAATCCTTTAAACTAGAAACTTCATTCCATTTATACTGTCAAATATGTCTAAAAAGACACAAGTTCAGTTTTAAAGAGCAATCACACCTATAAAAAAAAAGGTTGTACACAGATTAGGTCTAGATTTTGAGGCAGCGTTTTTATAATGAGGTTCATTCTTTATCACTGTATTGGGTCTGGCCGAGATGGAGTTAATTTTTCCTATCAAAGCCATCATAGTGCTGTGCTTTGCATTGGTATCTAGAAAGGTGCTGATAACACACCAGTGTTCTGGCTTCTGCTTAGCAGTGCTCACACAGCAACAAGGCTGCCTCTTCAACATTCCCCCCTCAGCAGCAGTCCGGGGTGGGCAAGATCTTGGGTGTAGCCACAGCCAGGACAGCTGACCCAAAATGACCAAAGGGATATTCCATACCATATGATATCTGTTCAGCAATAAAAGCCAAGAGAAAGGAGGAGAAGGGGGAGCATTCGTTACTATGTCTTCTGGAGCAACTGCTATATGTACTGAAGTCCTACTTCCCAGAAGTGGCTGGACACCGCCTACTAATGGGAATAACAAATCTTTTGTTTTCCTTTGTTTCTACAAGAAACATGGCCTTTGCTTTTGCTTTTATTAAACTACCTTTATCTTAACCCAGAAGTTTTTTCCATTTTACCCCTTCCCCTGCCCCCATCCTGCTGAGGAGGGGAGTGACAGAGCAGCTTGGGGGGCACCTGGTGTCCAGTCAAGGTCAGCCCACCACAGTCAGGTAGCTCCTAGGCTTCCATCCTATGTTTCTGCACAATTACAGCCTTGGCTTCCACACTTCAATCCGATATTGCACACAAATGTATGAATCCCAGAACCTCATGCTTGCATTCAATTTCCAAAACATAGCCTGAAAGAAAACTCTGGAAAGTTAAAACAAGGCAGAAATTTCAAAAGCTGTGCTTAGTATTTTTACATGTTGCCTTTCTTGTTCTCTATAAATACTTCTATGTATTTTATAACTGAAGTTAGGTACCTTTGACATCTGAGGTTTTTTCATTGATTGCTCTGAACATTTCATTTAACAATTAAAAACAAAGAAAAATTTGAGCAAATACTAATATATTCTAAAAGGAGATATAGCTAATAGCCACGTATCTTCATGTGCCATATAAATAAGCTAAAATTAGCTTATTTATTCAATAAAGGCTCAAAGAATTGTATAACGATGTAAAATTGTGAAAATAATTTCAAATATTTTTATAAGTAGGCAGTTTCAAGTCAGCACAGTGAAACCTCTTTCAACAATGCAAGAGGTCAAAATTTTGCTTTCATTTACATTTGCAGCTTGTCATATTGTAAAGCAGTGTAGGTTTACCTAGTCACCGTTTACACCAGTCACTGTCCATTAATTGCAAGACAGTGACATTAACAGTAGCAATCCTAATGATACCATATCAATTGCTCACTGCAGATGGCTATGATACATCTCCCTTCTCAACCCATGCTGAGTTTTCTGAGAGCTGTAGTGTTGCTAAACCGAATATCAGAATCCCTTTTTACGAGAGATTAGCTCAAGTCTGAGTACTTCAAATATGTTTAAGTTGCCTTGTTAAACAATTTTTCTAAAAGTCAGGGAAGTACATGTTTTTAGTAAGATAATTTGAGAAACTTCTTCCATGAGGGCTAAGTTTGGTCAAATTAGTTCTCATTAGATCTAACAGAATAGGTTATTTACAAAGTCAGTAGAGTTCAACTCTATGTCTCAGCACTTGCTGAGACTGATGAATCTTTTCTGATGAAAACTGGTTTTAAGAGTGATATTCCAGAACTTTGTAGCTTCACCAGCTCACAAACAATGCAGTAGACACCTGTTCCTTGTGGTATGTAAATAGAATGCAAGAGACAGAGAACAAAAAGTGATATTAGAGAGTTCTCATCACATTCCCTTGGTCCCTGATTTATGAGTTACAGTGCAGGGCTTCCCTGTTACCTTCTTTGATGACTGGTTTAATTAATCCCTAGTTTATTCTAAATGTAATTAAATAAAACTGCAGAGGTGATTTTTCACTCTACATGACACAAAAGTATGTGAGAAGGAGGAAACAAAGACTTGCAAGAGACTAGTCATCTGGCAATGCAGGGTTACCCTACTATTTCTACCATGTAAGACAGAATAGCAGAGGTGCTTGGAATATTTAGGGACCATAGATAACCAAATTGCAGATAGATAGAAAAATCTTGCAGTGTTAAGTATGGTTCTCACATCTTGTCCTGGGTTCAGCATTTTGTCTCTTTTCTCCCATTACGAAGTGTAAAGCTAAATAAAACAGTCTATTTAAATAAAAGGCAGCTAAACCCCATTACTTCCCAAAGAAAATTAGATCACATACTGTGAGGGATTTGGAGAAAACACTCCAAATATATTCTTACTTTTTGAATTGCCAAGGGGCTTCTGCCATTCTTTTTCATACTAAATAAAGAAAAACTCCTGTTAGCCTTATGAAGTCCTGCTCCTGTAACATGTTCAACAGATGTCTTCTATTAGGAAGAGAACGCCTGTAGGGTGTTAAGTTCTGTCTAGTCAGACTTCTTTAAACATGGACATATAAGGGATGCAGATACTTTGCCAGGATTATCTGTCTCTTTTTTTATGATGGAACCTCAGTGAGAATTTACACAGGAATGAGGGAAAGAAACCTGCAGAAAAAAAAAATCTGAAAAAAATTTGGAAAAAAAAAATCAGAAAAAAAAAGGCATAAAATATTGAGGGAAGTAGATATACCAGTTATTAAAGTTCCCTTTGTGATATTGACCAAGTAGCTTGAAAAAAAATACATGAATCTGAAAAAATAACCTTTAATTGATTATTTACATTTAGATAAACAAAAGTACATTTTTTACAGTCAAGCTTAGGCTACATAATAATAAAGTTACATGCTGCAGCTAACTTTTAGGCCCCTGAAACTTAATTCAGATCTAGTCTCTTGATAGTATTTGTGGATGCTGGGCACCTCAGAATAGGATGCAAATCCAATAGGTCACAGGAGACCAGGTCAAAGCAGCTATTAGAAAAAATATGAGAAGGAAAGTGTGTCTTTGAACATCCCAATTGCCTGAATTGTCCCTGACATGCTTATTTCTGTGCTGTCAAAAGCTAAGAGGGATTTAATGTTTTATTCCAGAGAAATACCAAGAATGTGACCGCTCCATCTTATACTGATTAGTGCACACATGTGCGTGAACACTTAAACACCCACTGTGTAGTGTGGGAAAGACTCCACTTTGTTCTTCAGTCTGAAGGAGCCTCACATGCACTTACAGACACACGCACCTAAGAGTGACTCAGGTATTTCTCTAAGAGTTGTTGTTTTGCAAGAAGAAAGGACACTCTTCCTATCTCCTATAGACACTTTCTACATTGAAGGATTTAAAAATCATCCATGTTTTCAAATTTATGAAAAAATAAGACATAACACTGTTACCAGGTGGCTAGGACAATCTACTGGGAAAGAGGGGGGTTATTTATCAAACTGGTAACTGTTTAGTATAAAATGTAGAAAGTGAAAAAGAAGGAGGATTAAAATGGAGCTGCCATCTCAGCAGAGATGCCTGGACGCTAGGCTATGAAGTCACAGGCCATCCTCTAGGCTCTCCCTCTTTCTGTCTCTCTTACTCTCTTAATCTTGAACTCCTTCTAGAATGGCAACACAGCTTCTGAAGAGATGTAAAATGCCTGGTCAACACTACCTAAAACAGCCTTAGAATAATATTCTCATGGAGATGTATTCTCCTGGAGCGCACGATCTCTCTTGGTCTGCATATGGCATACAACTCAGGTTCTCTGCTTTCTTGATGAAGGCTGTAACTACATGCTACTGTACAGAGGGGAAGGATTGGACTTAGCTTGGCTGAGCTTGTCACAAAATTGTGCTCAGGTTTACAAAAGCTTCTATTTATACAGGGCACCTTGTGCCAGCTCAGCACCACTCCCAGCCATATGGTGGAACAGAAGTTAAAGATTTCTGCTCAGAGTGAGTTCTCTATGCTCCATCTAAATGCTTTAAGCATGTACAAAATGAGCAAAGTGAAGGAAAAGGGAGGCTGCATGTTAATTTAGCATTTAGGCCATTAAACTCTGTCTTTCCTAAATGAAGAAATACAATAACGTGGGAAAAGCTGATATAAAAAATCAGGCCCTGACTGCCAAACTGGAGGCAACTGTGAATTTAAATAAATTTCAATAAGGAAAAGCTGGTAGGGTCAATGTGGGGAGCAAAACTGGTTATATAGAGGTAGGGCAGTTGGTAGAGCTAATACAGTTATTTTACAAATACTTTACAAATATTTATATTATAAATATTTTACAAGTATTTCTTGAAATAAGTCTGGGGTAAATATTAAAAAGATGCATTTCTATGCTTTTATTTTTGAAGAAGAAGTCTCAAGTCTATGGGTTTTTTGAAGGTCAAAAGAAATATTTTAATAGACTTAGACAGGAAAATAGTATTTTTATTGAGCTTAATAGGGCTATATGTTTTATTAAATGGTCTGAATACCAGAGACTCTTTGTAGATAAGTGACAGTTAAAGAGACCCCAACGATGATTGAACTTCATCATGCTAAGAGGCAAAAAGACATATATAAGCACCTGCTGCATATTAGAAGATCTAAGTTAAATGTAAAAACTGTGCTCATAGCTCCCCAAGATGAATCCTCCTGTTGTGCAAAAACCTGGTTCTACTTAAAATTCAGGGAGATCTAATACAAATGAGTAATTTACTTTCAGGTACTTAAAAACAGCTATAGAAAAATTACCTTATTACTGTTCCAAAGTTATAAAATAAAAAATTCAGAAATATTTACATTAAGGTTTCCTGTGTTAATTTCAGTTTAACTTCTTTATGTTTATTAAATGATCATTTGTGTTTTTCCTAAATTTATTCAGTTTTAAGCAAATCATGCAATGATACATCCAATTACTATACAGTACATAATCAATGTATATTTGTAGTAACTACTTTACTTGTTTATTGACACTTGAAATATCATTCAAAATCAGTCTTGGGATGACTTTCTTTTCAGCACCTGTTAGAATGCTTCATCCATTTTTAGGGTTAAGTTTATATATGAAATACAACTATGTTCTGTTGATTGGGATGATTTTTGGGGAAGGGAGGTAGAGAAACACTGAACTGAAGTAATTGTAAACCACAAAAGTAGCAAAAAAAGAAAAATGCTAATAAAGCATTGTAATTTTTCATAAGGTCTACAAGAAACCTTGTAGTTAGTTCAACCTAACAGTAAGTTATCATTCTAAATGTAACATATATTAGTAACATAAATTTACATCTCAGAATCTAAAGCTCTAGCTCTCAATTATCCAAAAATCAATGGGGATTTTTTGAACAGTCAGATAATAAACCTAAAATTGGTTTAATTACACAATTTAGGGAAATCAAGGAATAATTTTAAAACTTGGTATTTTATCATAGCACATAATACATATTTGTGAATAATTTACCATAGAGAAGTCAAAGGTAGCACTTTATGTTGATATTTTATCCAGTAACAATTTCAACAGAGTTCCTACAGGAAAAAAAAAAACCACAACCACATTTATTTTGTCCATGAATTCTGAGATTTTTGTCACTTTTTTTTTATGAGGAAGCAAAAGAATGTAAGTATTTTTAGTAAGCACAAATTCTGAACTACAAAGTCTTCTGGGCACGTTACATCATTTAAGAACTCACTCATGAACAGAAAACACAAGGAAGCATCTGTGAAAAGGTAAACACTTAAGTCTGATACAGAAAACATAACACTTTTAATTAGGTTTGGCAACAGAGTACTGACATTTTATTCTGAAGGTGGGCAGCAACCTCATTTATACGGTGAATTGGGAATGCAAAGACTGTTGTTTAATGCATGTGAGAAGTTCTGACACAGTTTCTTTCAGACCATGGAATATTTTAAAACTTATCCATATTATTAGGAAGAAGAGATTCGTGTATTTTGTAATGAAGACATATATATACATGTATAATAAAGATGTATATATAAGAAAACCCCTGTTTCATACAGGTTTTTCTTAACTAGACTCCAAGTGGGAGGGAATCTCATGATGGTCTTCTGAAGTAAATGTACCACAGGTCACATATCAAGCAAGTCCTTTGGTGGAGAACAGACACGAGGCTTATTCCAGCACTGCACTCCTTGTGTGGTGACAAATTCCTGATGCTGCTGCCAGGTTTGGCACCAGCAGAGACTCGTGCTAGCACCAATAATGATAACCTAAAACACATTTAAAACCACAATAATTCTAGCTAGTTCCTTATCTTTTTGAGATATTTGCCTAAATTTAGGGTTACAGTTACAGTTGGACTGTTTTATTTTTGGATTCTGATCACACTTAGGTACATGACAACACAAGAAAAGAACATTAAATTAACAAAGGGATGGAATTCAGCCTATTGGTAAGGCTAAGGCTGGATTAGAAATAGATTTAATGTCTGAGATGAAAAGACTGAAGATCTAGGTTAATTTCTGGATCTTTCAGTGCCTAGAGAGCTAATACAGAGGCATGTAAGTGGCAAGGACAATGGCTTCTGCTTAGGTTCAAGGCAGATGTGAACTGCTCATTTAAGAAAAGCTGTAAAATCAGGATTTGGAGAGATGAAGGACCATAGTGTCATTGATAGCACCTGAAAAGCACAAAGAGCTGTGAAAGACCTGGTGCTGGAGCTGGTTAGTTTTCTAGATGTTATGAGGTTCTGGGTATAGTTATCAATAGAAATAAAGTTCAGTCCTGAGACTATAAAAAGAATTCTCCAGCACGTGAAGGGTTTACCAGCAATGGTAAAGTAATCCATACAAGCATGGATTAGAGTATACCCAAAAAAAAGCTTTGATTTAACTTTGTGAATACCCAAAAAAACCCTTTGATTTAACTTTGTGAACATGAAGAAGAGATTAACAAGATTTTTTTTATGGTTCCTGTAGTCCTGCACTCTAGAATGCATACTACCAGAGACTCGAAGTGGGTCACATACATGGCATGGTATAGTCCACAACTGAGTACAAACAGAATTTCTATTTTGGGTGGCAGTTTACCTTT
>NW_009939414.1:0-17185 GCF_000696875.1 Nestor notabilis | reverse complement strand
GGAATGGAATTTTTCATTTCTTTATGTGTGATTTGCAGGGTCAAATAGGTCAGAATTAGATGGATCTGGCCAACAAGTCTGTTGTTAAAGCTTGGTTTATCTTTCATTTCAGTTTGAAGGTTAAGTTTAAGAAGCACTGAAGCTGTGGGCTACATATAAATCGTAAGACTCGCAGTCAGGGACAGAAAGTGTTAAATGGCTAAGACTATTTATAGGAGCTGCAAAAAAGGCAGAAAACAAGATCTGGAAATTGCAGAAACAAATCTCTTATTGCTGATCTCCTGCCTTAAAAAGAAAAAAACAAAGAAAAAAAAAATAACCCCCACAAACCTAACTGTAATAAATAACCTTCTTTCACCAACAATCAATGACATTAGGCTTTCCAAGACCATCCTTTGTCTTGGCTCAGAAGATCCTGAACTGTACTGTACCAGCTTAGCTCTAGAGGCCTCACTGTATAGCACCTATCTTTAAAATAAGCATACGTATAGATTTAAATAACATATACAACCTAAATCTGTCTCAAATCTATGGAAAACCCACTCACCTCTATTGCTAAATTTTTATCCCAGCTTTGTGAGACTTTGTAGTTCCAGTTCCATTATAAACATAGATTTTGGGTATCTTCTGCACCAGTCATTAGACATCAGCCCCTATTCTAGTCTTAACCACAGTTTTCCTTTAAATACTAGTCTTTGTTTTAGTCTACACAGGCTGCAACAATTAACATTTTTCAGTCGCTGATGAACTGTTACACTCCCTTACAATCATTACAGCACTCGTCCTAGATTTATGTGAAGCATATTCAAACCAGAAATAAAACCATTTACCCAGGCCAGCTGTGGGATCATCCTAATTCTGCAGGCATTAGAAAACACAAAATTCTCAAAACTTTTCAGCACCTCTTGTACAGATCACATTTAACCCTTTTCTCAGCTATGCTTTAGGGGCCTAGAAACTCCTTAAAACAACTTCTTAGCCCTGTATGCTCTGCTCAGTCTAGCAATAAACTTAATTTCTTCATCTGATTCTCTCACCTTATTTGCATTCCTAAACCTGATTAAAATAGTAAATCCTCCAACAGAACCATCATACCTAAAAAATCAAAAGAAGTATTTTTTTCTAAAAACATTCATCCTCATTCTGCCTTTGCAAAATACATCTGAAAAAACTTCATCATCTGCTGTTCCTAATACTACTCCGTACCATAAAATTAGCCCCACACTTTACCTTTTCCATAGAGGTATGATGCCTTCGCTTGCAGAACTAAACTTCTCATTCAGACCAAAATCAGCTAGAATTCTGGCCCTACAGACCTCACAGGAAAGACAAAGCCATTATGGGGCTTGGCAAGGTCTAGTATCTTACAGTTAATTCCCAGGTTACTGTAAGCTAAAAATATGACTGAAATTGAAGTTTGAGTTTGGTGTCAGTAGTACTAGTGGGGAAAGGAGATTACAGAAATTTGAGGATATAGCCATATTATGCATGGTGCTTTCACCTCCTCTCACCACTTTTGCGTTCCCCTCAGCCCCCCAATTTTGAGATTAAATTTGAGAATAGGAGCAATTGATTTCTTAAGATTATTGGTGGATCTTGCTAAACATGCAGAAATTGGATGAAAGCTGGGTCTGGAATACCTGTATCCTTTTACTTCTTAACCTGAACCTGATCCTGAACAATACATCTACATTTAGGCAGAAACAAAAATAAAGTGCTTGCCCCGGAGATTTTAACACTCATCTTAGCTCTGCATGGCTTGTGAGATGCCTGCAAGATCAAGTTCTTCAGTATCTATCCTGCCAGCATGAACTGCATCATTGTTCCTAATCTTTGCTCTCAGTTTGCATCTGTTAGTCATAACTGCCACAGAATGAACCATGACTCCCCCACTCGTGTTGGCACCAGCTTTTATTTCAATAGCATGGGCCTTTATTCCAATACTGTATTATCAGCCACTTGGTCTCACTTTATAATATTTTGTAATGACAGGAAACTGGTGGGCACTATTATCTTACCTGAGGATTTAGGGAGGAATGCTCCTGGCCGCAGCTGAGTGCCTAGGCTTTTGGAAAAGGTGTGAGGTTCTTGTATAAGACACAGTAGAAACTTAACTTTTTTAGAATTTTCAAAGGACAGCAAAACCAAAGCTTGAACTGACAGAGGTGGATGGCTCCAGTGTAATTACTACCCACCTATAATTCCCATGTATTGGATTCCCATCTATTGGATTCCCATCTATTGAATTCCCATCTATTGATCATTTATTTATTGAAAATTATGAGTTTATCATTTTAGTAAAGATTCCACTTAGAGGCATAACAGACATAAATTCAAAATGAGATGGGTGCTGGACATGACACACATAAATGTTTTACAGCTGTTTCTCTAGCTACTTCGGTATGGTGAAAGTGGGTTTGGGGTGAATGTAAGGGTTCGATATTGACCAGGGACAAGGGCCTGAACTGAAATTCAGCTCCTAAGCCATCTGAGGCCTTCAACACAGCTTCTCACAGCTCTTTCACAACTCTCTTCTGAGCAGTCTGATCCCAGGTGATACAGCTGCATTATATAAGAGCTGGCCTTGACCACAGGTAGTCAAACTCCTCAGAGAGGTGAAAAGAATGCTGTTGTTGATGCACACATAGACCTGACAGCAAGACTATGTGGGAAACTCCTACCATGAAAGCTGAATGCTGACATTCCCTGTATGCTAACAAGGAAAAGGCACATACAAAAGCAGATCAGTCTCTCAGCTCATTTCTCAGTTATGCTTGCAGTATTATCCCCTGTCAACATTGTTGCAGCCCATGCAAGAGGGAAACCCCAGGTTAGCCCACTGATACTTCAGCTGAGATAAAGGCATAAAAACGTTCCAACATCCACAAAAGGTAATCGTGGCATGAGATGTGTCACAGTCAATACAGTCAGATTTGTCACACTTTGTAACTAACACGGTTGATCTATCCTATTCACTGCCTAACTCTGTAATGTTATTAACACCCATCTTCTGCTACTCTCTTACTGTATGCTGCAGGCTTTCTATACTCAGAAGTTGTGCAACCTCCTGTATATAAGTGTCCAAATAAATGCACGTCCTTAAAATCAAAACAAACATCTCTGAAAACTTTCCAGACAGCTGCTTATGTTCCCCTATTACCCTGAGGATAGAATCTCTGCATCTCTGATCGTGCCTCAGTCCTGAAACTCAGGAGCCAGCTGAAAACAACAAGGACTTGCTAAACATAATACACACAGGCCTTGTATATTATAGTAATCCTTCACAACATGCCACAGAATCCCATGAAGTTCAACAACTTGCTCTTTCTTACTGAAGTAAATACAGTTCATGGGTACTCTAATAGATCCTGGGAATGCTTGTCATATCATATTCATATTGAGTAACTAGTAAGATCTAGCCTTAAGTTTTAGTCAATGCTAGACCACATTTTGACTTGTGATCTTCCGTTCCTGCAAGAATTCCTACAGCAGGTCCAGGATTTCCTAAGCTGCCTTCCACAAATTGGATGGTTTGACAGCCAAAGGATGTCAGGATCTCAGTGAGCCACAGTCATCTTAGGAGGACTGCTAGTATCACTCCACTGAACAACTCTTGATCACTGTTTTGAAGCAGTAGGAATGTAGCAATTCTACCCAGGGAACAAAACAACAAAGCCCGTCTTCCTCAAGTAAAGACATTTTTTCAGTTACTATGGAAGAATCAGGACATACACAATAGCAGCCCTGCTCTTTCAAAATCCACAAATACTTGAAAAATTGGTATGCAGGCTCTCCTACTCCTTCTAGCCTGGACCTTAATTCACTGAGGTAGGAATTAACCTCTGGGGCTTACTGCAAGCATATGAGTATCATTTTATTATGGAACACGAACAGTCGATTTGCTAGATTCAGAAAAAGACACATGAACTCTATTTGAGGGAGCTAACAAAATTAGTTCTTGTGAGTCATCACTGCATTGCTGGTAAAGTGAAAGTATTCGGAACAGGAAGAATAGATTAATTAGCTTTAAATTTGAACCCTGCAAAGCTTGCAAGGCTAGGATAAAACCAGGAACCAGCAGGCATGTAATGGTTTTTATTTTATTTTCTAGAAAGTATGGATAGGTGGTTTAGGAGGGTAACAGAGCTGAAGAGCAAAGCATACTCATCTACAGGATTATAATGATGGTCAGAGATCATACTGGTCATGGGTCTTTGGCTTTGGTCTACAGCAGAGTTAATTATGTTTCCAATTAAGGCTTCTCAACAGAAATTGCTGATATTTTATTTATTTATTTGCTTGTTTATTATACAGATTTTATGAGATCTCCAGGAATAGCTGGAGGTTTGGAGCCATTAGTGATATTTAACTCTGAAGCAAATATGATCATCGTATCATATAAGAAAAATAGTTGGTTTTCAGCAACTCAAAATAGGTTATAGTGTATGATGGGATCCTGGGCTACTCTTAAGCTAACAGTCTGGTCTGGAGATGGGCTAAGGTTCAGGACTGCAAATAACTGGGATGAGTGCTGTTCAATTAAAATCTTTGGTCAAGTAGGGTAAAGGCTGGAGTTAAGAAGAATGGTTTATGGTTAACATTTTCTGCATTTGCTTCAAATATAAAGTAACTTGTTGCTGTCATGAGTAGCAGCATAAATGACCTGTGACTGCATTTGTCCACCTCCCCCCATAAATAAGAAGAGTAGCTGCCATTAAGTAGTTTAATATTCCCAACACACAATAGCAACAAAATAAGGTATGGAAAATCTGAGGGAATGTCTTTGGGAAGAAAAACAAAAGAATATTACAGCCAGTGCAGAAACAGCAGCCACTGAAAATGGAGGCACTACCAGCTTCAATCAGAAAAAAAAAAGAAAAAGAAAAAGAAAAATGTGACAAGAACAAAAAATAAGTGAATGCTTCAGACTGGTGAACTCTTTGAACTTAAAGGAACTGAATATGCACAGACCTCTGAAATACCTCTTCTTTGGGTGTGAGAGGGTTTCCCAATACATCTGTCCCATAAATCATGAACAGATCTTGTTGATGGAGGCTACTTAGCACTGCCTAGACTTTTGCAGCAAATTCAGATTCGTGTTTGAAGACAAATTATCCAACTTCCCTTGCTGACTGCTCATATCTCCTCTATTCAGGTCTATCACTTTGGCAGATCAATTGC
Organism: Nestor notabilis; assembly: GCF_000696875.1. Lineage (NCBI taxonomy): Eukaryota > Metazoa > Chordata > Aves > Psittaciformes > Psittacidae > Nestor > Nestor notabilis. The sequence goes on along the minus strand of NW_009939414.1, from coordinate 12,004 downwards.
TCTGCAGGTTTATAACTAAGATTGAGGTGAGAGGTGGAATTGGGATTACAGGTTACAGCAGCAGTACGAGAAGCTAAACCCCAAGAGCCAGCAAGTGGGCTGGCTCCTGTAGGACCAAAATGTTTATGACTGCAGGTTCCCACGCTGTTGTGTTATGGTTTGGTTGCTCGGGGATTTCAGGTTGTGTCAGGGCCCCTCAAAATCTATGTGGTTAAAATGAGGTCTGTATGCAATGTGGGCAACTGATTTATCAAAAACTATAGGGATACTTCACTGACTTTTATTAAATGTAACACTGGGCATGATATTCTGAATAAGGACATCTTATAAATTATAACAGAAAGCATATTTATTATTAGATTCTATGAAATTTGCAGAGCAAGGATGTACACCAGCAAGGGTGAATTGACTAAATTCTGCAGTTGATATAAACCAAACTGGTTAAAAACTATGGTTAGGTTGGAAATAAGTTTATAGTTATAAAAATAGGGACTGAAGATACTAATTAACTGCTATTTTTATGGTGTCCTCAGAGCTCAGAGAAAAGTCAGAGCCAGGGACACAGTTTGTAGTTGATTCTGAGGTAATTGAAGGCAAACGGGCTCTGGATAGACTTAAAATGAGCACCAAAATTCAGTCACAACTGTCAATTTTGATTCTGATAGATCTGGACTGCAGTGAACACATTTCTTAAATGTATTTTATTAAATTTCTTAATGGCCTATACTGAGTTTTCTCTCACCCATAAAATTCCTGAAGAGTGGTCATGCCTGTTGAAACCAAGATTCCACACAGGCCAGCACCCAGACTTTGACAATAGGGCACACATGAAATAGCACAGAAGTGCATGCATTTAATGATTCATTTATCAGAAAAAATTACTCTTGGAATCCCCAGGAGCTCATTCACACTTCAGAGGAAAGAGGAGTCAGCTCTTTAAATTTGGTAGCCTTTTGTTTTATTTTTTTCCTTAGACTTTTCCAGTCACCTCTGAATACATTTAAACTTTCACCATTTGGACCATCCTGTGTCAGGGTGTTTTGCAGATAAAGAAGGCATTTTAAGAACCGCTATATCATCTGTTTTGATCTAAGGCCCCCAGACCTTGCAATGGAAAGCACAATCATTCACTACCCCTATTCACTACTCCACCCATGGCACTCTTGATTTCACAGACCTCATCTGTCACGTGCCCCTTACTCTCATAATTTTCATGTTGAAACTCCTAACCCACTCAGTTGTCCCCTGTACTGAAGCTATTTCACATACCTGACCACTTTGCTAAAGTTTTCAGAACCTCCTCCAGTCCTAGCATGTATTTCTGCAGTGAGGAGAAAGGAGAAAGACATGCAGACAGATCACCCCTCTCCATGGAAATGGAAGGAGTTGTTTATACTGTGTTCTCTGTTCTTTTTTAAGTAGTACTTAATACTGAGTTGATTTTGAGCACCAGAATGACATTTTTAAGAACACTATCTATTCTAATTCCAAGACATCATTCCAAAAGAATAGTACTTAGCTCAGAGATCATACTACTTTCTCCATAGTGATAAGGTAATAACTTTAGATTATTTTCTCCGTATATTTTCCTTAACACTGAATGTATCTATACTGAGTTTCATCTGCCATTATAGTGACCATCGGGTCTTCTAAGACTCTTTTTTTGATTTTTCATGGTCAGGATTTTCTGGACAACTTAATATCCATAGACATCATCATATTTTCCAAGGAATGCCTCAGTTATGAATATGCTGGAAATTATCCATCTTAGCACAGATCCCTGAAGGGCTCTACTGATAGATAACCTTCTTGCACTATGAAAATTTACTTTTGCCTCCAATCTCCATTTTCTGTATTATAGTCAACTATTTACCCGTATAATGACTTTGGTCCTAATTCAGTGGATGGTTTAGTTATATAGGACACTTTTGAGAGATTGTTGGCTGTATTGGATAGATTTCCCTAATGCAATCGGATTCCTTCAAAAAAAGCACAGTAGATTTTGAGGCATTATTTTCCTTTACAAAAGTCATGTTAATAACACTGAAACACAATGATACGTAGCTAAAACCACCTGAACTATAGGAAAGCTAACAATGACAGAAAAAAAAATCCATTTGTAGCACAGCTAAGAGTGAGGAATTCTAATGCACTGAAAGAGAAATGAATCACAGCAATGAAACGGGCCTTTTAACTAGACATGAATTGTTAAATTATTAATAGTGCAGAAAAGGAACATTTATTCAATTAATACTTTTGTTCTGTCTTTAGAAGAAAGCAGGTAAGATACATGGATCACATAGGAATAAATGAAAGATCCTTAATTCACTAGTAACTGAGAAAGATATTAGACAACATCAAAAACACTTAAGCATCTTACAGGCGGTAAGGTGTTTCCAGTAACACTTTATTGTTTGCTGAGGAAATATCTGGCCTCCTGATTTTAATTTTATTTATTCATTACACTGAGAATGAAACTGTAGAAGATTGAAAACACTTATTATTTTTTTTTGTCACCCTTCGTGATGAGGAAATGGAGTGATATGGATGATAACTGATTAATCTGATTCTGGTCAGAGGTAAATAAATAGAAAATTATTTTAAAATTTATTGTTTGCTGAGGAAATATCTGGCCTCCTGATTTTAATTTTATTTATTCATTACACTGAGAATGAAACTGTAGAAGATTGAAAACACTTATTATTTTTTTTTGTCACCCTTCGTGATGAGGAAATGGAGTGATATGGATGATAACTGATTAATCTGATTCTGGTCAGAGGTAAATAAATAGAAAATTATTTTAAAATTAATAAATAAATAAAATATGAGATTCTAGTTAATCTCAGTCAACATAGACTTTAAAAACAAAATAGGTTTTGTCAAACAAAATGGGATGCATATTTTTCTAGATAGATTTTTGTTGCCAAAAGTAACTGCACAGATATCATATTGTTAAGGAGTTAAATTATGTGCTACAAATACAATAACCCAGTGCCATCCTGTAGGAAAATGGCAGAATGAATTGGCACTTGAGTTTACTAACAAAAGATATACAGCTGTAAATCCAGATACAGCAGTAGTGAGACTGTTACTGGCATGCTATGAACTCTTTTGATACTTCCTTTTAAAAAAGGATTGGGGGGGGAGGGGGAAGTGGAAGTACCACAAAAAAAGAACATAAAAACAATTTAAGGACTGTAGAAAGTGAAAAAAGAAATGTTCTAACAGAATCTGGAACAACTCAGTTGTTCTTTCCTTGAATAACATAAAAATCTGCTAAAATGGGCAAGTAAACACAGTAACTTACCTCTGTTTTCTTCCATTAGCTGTGGTTAATCCACTGATGTCTGAATGGTTAATTGGGGCTGGCTTCATTAAGAACTTTTCTAGAGACATAAAGCAGATGGATATTTCATCAACTGAGAGAACTAGGACCAAGGTTAATGTGGTTCTACTGAGTTAAGTATCACCTGAATTTGATCTTCTGTAGACATTCCTTCGGGTATGACAAGAAAGAACAAAGCAATTTGCCTTTCATGGACACAAAAATGTACCTGTTTTCCACATTATCTGCAGCAACTAATCAGAGCATCTATTTACTCTGGACACATACATGATCAATATTGAAATACTGTTTCTTTTCCAAAGTATGCTACAGAAAACTGCCAGATCCATTTGCCATTCTCCTGGGATACACTGCTGACAGATAGCTGTTCTGCTGTCAGGGCCATCTAACCTTAAATATAGATTAATATGAATAAGATGAAAATACCTATTTTTGCAATGAACATAAAACCCAGACGTTTTTCTGTTGTTTCTCCATGCCTCACTGTTTGGCAGGTAACTGCTTGCCTACACAAGGATTTGCTTGTTGAACACAGCAAGTTTAACCTTTTTTGTGGGAGGAGGAGTCAGGGGGAATTAGCATTTTCTACTAAGAAACACCCTAGATGGATCATGTTCCTTTAATTTCTACTCCTTCACCTCACTTCTCAGACTGAGAATTTACTCTTCCTACTACATGAAGAAAGGTAGTATGATGTTTTTAAACAAGGCAATATTTCATTAGAGGAGCACTCCTCTGCTAAAAACAAAGTTCTGCTGGAATATTTTACCTTCTATCAACCGCTGACAAACCACAAATGCAGCTCCCTAGTAAGCTGCACCAAACAGATTGCTCTACAGACAGGCAATTGGGGACTTAACAGACTGAACAGCCAATCTCAAGATCAAGTTTCTTGGCACGGTCAGGAGCTGCAGGACATGATGGAGCCAAGAACATCGTAGCCTTGGGAAATCTAGTTAGATTCAAGCTTTAAAGACCCTGGAAGGCCTTTCAAGGCTTGATTTGTTAAGACATCCTGTTCCACATGTTCCCCATGCTAGTCCTAATTCAGGGGAATTCCCAAGAGTGCTCCCACTTCTGTATTAGATGGGTTCATCATTTAATTTTGGAAAAATCATAGGATATTCTGATTTCCTGAAATTCTTTTAGTATTTATTTTCCACTATCAATATTTTGGAAGGGTTTTTATTTGATTTTGAGATTGTCTCAAATCAAAAAAAGATGTTTTGAAATGTTAGCACTTTTTCAGAGAATGGAAGTTCCAGATTTCATCTAGCTCCTAATCACTATTACTATGGTCAAAACCCTTTTCCTTTGAGTATTGCCCTCTTGCTCCTTTAACAAATGGGGAACGGACAAAGAACAGGAGACAAATAGCTCTGTCTGAAAGAAGGGGTTTTTTTACTCTGAGTCCTGCATCTAAATAAAATAATTGCAGAGGTCACAGCTGCATTGGGCAACATTGACCAGGGGACGTTCTCCCTCAAAGAGAGCCTCTAACAGAAACATCTGACTGCAATTCCTGACTTAACTGAAACTATCAAAGTGATATTTTTGGTAAATTAGCACTGCAAAATAAGTAAGAAGATGGGCGTAAATAGTCATATCTATGTGCAACATCTGATGGCAGTGACAGAAGCCCATCTGCATTTCTTTAATTACAGAGACAAATTCTTTGATATATCAGAACAACATTTTACAAAATTTGCATACAAGAGAAATAACCCCTTGGTTGAATATTTTAATTGGAAATTAACATTTTAAGACAGAAACCTTTCCCTTGTGGTATTTGTCACTAAATCATTATAAAAATGCATGAAGATTTCCCCAGATGACTGTGCCAACTGGAAAAGGTGAAAACAATTGCACTGCTTCTGTTATTCAGGCTAAGCTTAATGTAAAATCTAAATGAATAACATAAATCTAAATTATCACTCAGATTTTTATCTTTTATGATAACAAATAGGTACTAATTCAGCAACACAAAGTCTTCTTATAGTTATATCTGTTGTTGGTTCTTTCATGTTCAGTTGTGTTTCCTTCACAGGAACCAGCTAGAGCAAAAATTGCAGAAAAAAACTACTACAATGCAATTTTTTTAATATGACACTTCAATACCAACAATGAAAGAACCCATAAATATTAAAGATTGGTCCCATTTTGTGATGTCAAATCCAAGTCAGTTTTCAGCTTCAGAACCATTTGGCACTAATGTTCTGTGAGACAAACTTGGACAAACGTGACATTTTAGCTTAGAATAAGATAAAAGAAAATGAAGAATAATAATAACAACAATAATAATATTAATCAACCCCTCAAATGAATAGAACGTTTCCACTGGCACTATTCAGTTGAGTGTGAACATTATTAAAAAATAGACTTGTAATCTTTTGGGGAAAATCAGGTCAGGAAAGAGGCTGAAGAGAGCAATGGCAAGTAGCAAAATATTCAGTAAGTATGTTATAGCTTGTTAAAAATAATGGAATGTGAGGCAAAGTCATTTTCTGTCTTAGGAGAAAGACCAGCTTGTAAAGGTCATACAACATTTATTTTTAACCTTTTCTCTTCTTTTGGGATAAAACTAAAGATATTGACAATTTTGGTCTATTGCCATACAAGATCTAGAAGCTCTTGCATTTATACAGACAAAATCTTTTTATTCTGTTCTGTAACTAAGTTGATTTCACTGTGATTTGGCCCAATTTACATTGATTGTTTGCTGCTTCCAGTGGAAGCCGTGTACAGCTGCCTAACCATAGACATGGAACTCTTTTTTTTAAGCTGATTTCAAGTATTGAAGCTGTTTTTTGAAGCTGCTGCAGTACCCAGATTCTTATGCTTATTTTATTCCAATTTAGGCCATGATGCAAAAAACCCTCCTGTCAGTTCTACCAACTGGTAAAAGTCCCCAGCAAGATGGCCTGTTTGCAGCCACTTCTATCCCTTCCAACATGGGAAGGTTATGCCTATATCAGAAGACAAAACTGAATGTTACCAGTGAGGGTTCCTGGCACTGGAACCCAGCCATTGAAACTGGTAAATTGTTGGAGCAGTCCCTGGCATGTGGTTAGCCTGTGACAACTGTCCCAGTCGATTGCAAGGTATTGTTGGGAAGCTAGGCAGCCCAGGAAGTGTTCCTAATGAGTAGCTTGAGTAAGGCTGTCCTCTCACAGGCAGTTAGAAGGATGGAGAGAACGGATGTGGCCTATGCTGTGCCAGCTGGCTTAAGTGCCACAGGCTTTATCAATGCTCTTGAGCCCATTAGGTTTACTCCCGCAGATGAAGCCTGTGTATGCCAGGTCCTGGACTTCCCGCAGTCTGGCTGACTCAGGATGGTTTTTCTCCCCTAAAGGACAGCAGACTTCCACACAAGAAGAGACACCATTCACAGATCTGGGCTAGTGGCTGTACAATACATTATATTGAAAACATATTCTGTATTTTTGTATCTTTGTACACTTCAAGTGCAAAATCAAGAAAAGCTAGCAGTTGAAATCTTAAATATATATACTGGTCTTTTAGTCTGCTGCTGCTGTTGTGTAAACCTTCTGACCTTACTCTGGAAGGCAGCTTATTTCATTATAGAGCTGGTCACAAACTGGGACTGGAATGCTGGTCTCTGGAAGGAGAGAACCACTGGTGAACAGTGAACACACATATAGCAGGCTCGCTGCTGCAGAGTAGCTATAGAGCTGCTCATGGCCTGAAAGACAGTTTCTTAGAACAGGATTAACCTCCCACCCTCCCTTAGCTGCTTTTGTAGGCACATGATCTTGCAAAGAGTATGCTTGCCTACAAGCAGTCACTAGACCATGATCTTGCCAACAGGCCCGCTCTATATCTGATCTGTACAAAGCCATTCAGGTCTCCACTAGACAATCATGGGGCTTGCTCACTTAATGGGCAGCATGCCTGCCTACTGGTGACCCACAGAAGGAAAGATGTACCCTTGCTTTTTAAAGCTCTCAATGCTTGTGCTTATCATTCAGATGATGACAGTGAGTCAGATGGGATATCCTTATGTTGCCTGAAATGGCATTTGGTTTTCAGCATAAATTTTTTAAGAAGTGGTGCAAACACACTGTGAGATAACATTCTCAAATTTAGGCTATACTATCAAAACATGCTAGCATTTATCAGCAATGGCTCTAAAAAACACATGTGATCCACTTGTCTCCTCAAGCTAAGAACCATGGCTGGGAATGAAAGAGGAAGCTACTCTGCCTCCAAATCTGCTGAGCTCTTATGTACACTGAAGATATTCTCCTTCTGGCACAGAGAGATCAGAGCGAGCCAGAAAGTGTAATGCACTCATCAGCTAATGAGACATCAGCTAGGGCTTTTACTCATAATATTACTTTGATGGGGAAAGGAAGTTTCTGCAGCTGCAGCTATACAACTCTAAGCGAACAGATAGGAGTCAACAGTGAACACACATATAGCAGGCTTACTGCTGCACAGTAGCTGTAGAGCTGCTTATGGCCTGAAAGACAGTTTCTTAGAACAGGATTAACCCCCCCTACCCTTTCTTATCTGCTTCAAAGTTAGGGGTTACCTTAGTGTCGTCACATAGGTCATAGTCTACAGTCAAGAGGGGTTTGACTTGCTTCACTGGGACATTAATCTTTATTGTGCAAAATAAAGTATCTCTAAAAACCTAAATATGGAATAATTCAGAGGGGTGGTCTTTGGAGACTTCAGGCAATACTTTGAAGACCATGAAAGGCAACTAAAAAAAGCAGGACTATTCTGGTAAGACTTAAATGTCCTCCTGCTGGTTCAGTAGGACTTCCACACCAGCTTTGCGCTGGTGCAGCACTGCAAACTTGACTGAAGACAATTCTGAAACTGGCTCAGTAACTATTGCATTGGCCAACTCAGAGTTGTCCTTTGCCTCGAATTTGCATGCAGATAATAGTTCTAGCCAGGAATCTGTTTGGGGGTTTCTGTGGTGGGTTTATTTTGGTGTTTTTTGGTTGTTTTATTTAAACTTTTCACCAAACATCAAGCCATCAAGCAGTTCCAGGCCATAATACTGACAAAACATTTGGGAACTGTATCAAGGTTCTTCAAGTTTGGTTGCAACAATGATTGATGGGATTTTAATCCTGTTGGCATTTGCATCAGGTAGGAAGTGGGGAAAGCCCTTAAAATGCACAATTGGCTTTAATATCCCTAACATCTGTTGAAGTTTTTGTTTGAGTTATATATGCTCCCTGGCTGATTTCAGTGCTACAGGAATTCTTAATGCCTCATCTTTACTCTCCCCAGCAGCTGTCATTGGGCATTGCCTCTGAGAGTTGGAGGGTCACAGAGATGACTGAGCCAGGTGCATAAATATTATTTTATACTTATGTACAATACATTGTATTGAAAACATGTTTGCATTTTCATGACTTGAAGCAGAATTCTAGAAAGTATCATCTGTTGGATACAATGTATATATTTTTTTATATAGATTTGAAAAGTAACTATCACACATGTAACACACACAACCATGTGTGTGGTCAGTAATCTGGAAGCCTAGTTGCCATGTCAGCCCATTGATACCCACTCAATCCAATAGAATTACCAGCCTCATCTCATTCCATTACATTTATCTCTAATGGGACTGACATGTAACCTGAAGATTAAACACTGCTTTTCTTTTGTGAGAACATTGATGTGATGTTTAAGGAAAAAAAAACTTATTTCAAAATATCATTTTGAGGTTCTGAGGTCAATAAAGACCAACAGAAGAAGCATTTTTGTAGTCTAGCCATATGAACGTCCATTGGAATTTTATCCTAAGTGTACACTCAGTTCATGTATTGGTTATGAGCCCAATTTAGACAATCAGCTCTGCTCTGCAATCACTTCAAAAAATGTTGCACTTGCTTTTATTAAATATAGATAGGAACCCTTATGTCTGGTATAATCAGCTGAAACAAGAGCATGCTTGAAACTGTAAGGCTCTTAGCATGAAAATTTCACCAGTCTTAGAACTGAAGAGAACACATTTTCTTGTTTTCATGTACACTATGTAAGTAAAAGAAGTCAAGACAACTTTCCTTTACTGTCTCAGCATGGCATAATAGAACGGAATTGGTGAAAACAGTGACTAATGTGTGTTATTTAACAAAGCTAGAAATTCTGCCTGGCATTTGCTCCGAATACCAAATGTAGTGCCTCTGTTTCATAACCACCAAGGGAATATGGGACAGTACACCAATAAAAACTATCCACCAGATACTGCATTTGATCTTCTCATTCGTGTATGCTTACTTCACAAGGCCCTTATTCTGAGGATCATGAATTTTACTTTGAAGAGGAGGCATTTTTAATAACATCATAGATTGATTGACTCATAAATTTTGATTACAGAAATCAATCCATTCATTAACTCGACATCCTGTAAAAACAGGACAAAAAGTTGCACCAGGTGTTTTAGAATGAAATCTACCCCTCCAGGACAAGCCAAAATACTCACTGTATACTATTACCTCCAATGATCTGCTCTCCCAGGTTCATGCTGCTTTCAGACACTGGGTTTCATATCTCCCTCTTCATCTTCTTTCAAGGAAAGCAAGCAGGTTTTTGTCCTGGCTGGGAAGGTGTGTTCATCTTTCATCTCTGCCTGAAAGGATTAAAACTTACATCTTGTAAACCCTGGAAGAATGCTTTCTTCATCATCCTGGCTGCTCAGTTTTGACAAGACTCAGGTGCTTCCCAGTATCCAGGGAAGAAGTCCAAGAACTTGTGTGCAGTCACAGCAGACAGAGCACCTACTCACCTTAGAAGCCATAGGAGTCAGGCAGAGGGTAGGTGGAAATCTCAGGGATCTCAATTTTGGCAATATAGATGCAGAGTAGGAGCTTGGTAGCATTTAAGTAATTAGCATGTAGATGGTTGGCTCAGATGGAGCCCTAAGAAAACATCCTTAAGAAAATGTAACCTCTTGGAACATCAAAGTATCGTCCTAAGTCTATCAGTGTGAATTTCAAGTAACTCCATTGAAGTCATGAGAGCTATTTCATATCTTCATATAATTCAGCATGAAGAAATGAGAACAGAAACTTGCCTCAGTTCCTGCATGCATAAAAAGTCAACAGACTGTTTATCTATCTGCCTCCTATCTCAGTATTAACTATTGTACTTTGAGTCTATGTGTCTATTAGTAAATGTAAAGGGAATATTCCTGAGCACTGGAATGAAATTTTCTTACGTTAATTTGTCCTAGGTGCCTCTTGGGCCTGTGCCAACTATCCCATTCCCAGACTCATGGTGAAGTTACCTTGTAAAAGGGATTAACGCAGTTTCTGATAATGTCCACTGTCTCCTCAAAAGGAAGAGAGCTACATAAACCATATTATTCACAAATCACAGGTCTTTCTGTGCCAGCTGGTCTCTGTGCCAAACATGACAGGCATGTTTGGATACACCTAACTTACTAGGAAAGACACAGCCTAATGTTCCTGAGTTGAACTGGTGTCTATTCAAAACAGAGGCTGCTCCTTCCTTATGGGGTGGTGACCAAACATGACACAGAAATTGTAGCTGTAAGCTAGGTGACAACCCATCCAGGTGTTCAGTCGACTTCCTAAACACCTCTTCCACTTCTGCAGCTGTATCTACCTTTTTCCAAAGAGATTACTCTGAGTGAAGGATTACTTGAAATGTAATCACAGAACAACAGGCTGTATACTACCTGGCTCATTTTCCACCTTCCCTATCTCCATTCAGTGACCCTAATGTGTCAATATTTGGTATGACTAACTTGTGAATACAGCCATACCAAGCTATTTCATGCAAAGGGCCTCTCTCCCACTTGTTGAACTGCTCGTTCAATTTACTTTTTTCTTCACGAGTCTTAAGGTGACTGGAAACAAACCATGAAGCCAAAGAGGAGGAAGGATTCTGGTCTCCTGACAGAGCCTTCTTGCTCAGTCTTGCCTCTAGGTGTCTTTCTTCATCCTGTGCTGTATTTGTCCCTTTTTCTTTTTCTTTTTTAGACACTTCATTGTGACAGCATGGGCAAAGATTTCTGTGAAAACACACATACATGCCATTTATATGTTGTTTTTAAAGGAAAGATAAATCAGGTAATACAGGTACGAATAATAAAGCAGTAGTCAGGGAATACAATCACATAAAGTAAGGAGGTGAAGGGTCTGAAGCAAAAGTCTTATGATGAGGAGCAGCTGAGGGAACTTGGGGGTGTTTAGGCTGGAGAAGAGAAGGCTCAGGGGGACCTTCTCGCTCCCTGCAACTACCCAAAAGGAGGTTGTAGTGAGGTGGGGTCGGTCTCTTCTCCCAAGTAACAAGTGATAGGACAAGAGGAAATGATCTCAAGTTGTAGATTGGCTATTGGGAAGTATTTCTTCACAGAGGGGGTGCTCAGAGTGAACAGGCTGGCCAGGGCACTGGTGGAGTCACTGTCCCTCGAAGTGTTCACAAACCGTGCAGATGACGCCGCCAGTGACATGGTTTATGGTGGTCTTGGCAGCCCTGGGGTAATGGTTGAACTTGATGACCTTGAAGGTCTTTTCCAACCTGGCTGATTCTATGAGGCTGCAGCCCGCCCGGCCCCTGCTCGGCGAGACACGGCGCCTCCTCAGGGGAGCGGCGTGGGGTGACCGTTAACGGCCGCACGACGGGCTCTCGCGCGCGGGTGGCGAA
>NW_009939413.1:33252-84292 GCF_000696875.1 Nestor notabilis | reverse complement strand
AATGAAGGAGCAACGCTGAGCCTGGGGTGAAAACGTAGGGTTAGGTGGTTTAGTTTTTGCCTTTGTTTCCCACCATCCAATTCTACTTTAATTGGCAATAAATCACATTAATTTTCCTGAAGCCAAGTCTGTTTTGCCTATGACAGCAGTTTGCAAGTGATCTCATAGTCTTTATCCCAACCCACAAGTAATTTCATCTTATTTTCTCCCCCGTCCTGTTGAGGAGGGGAAGGTGCAGTGGCTGGGGGGGGAGCTGGGCGGTGGCCCCGGGCAGCCCCCTGCTGGGCTGTAGCCTAGGTCAGCCCACCACATCAAGTTAGCCTGGTTTGCAGGCATGCTGTCAGGATTAAAGAAAACTGCACAGAAACCCCAAAACAAACACACAAACCAACCGAAACAAACAACCTCCCCACCCCAAAACAAGCAAACAAACAAAAAACCCCACCAGAACACCAAAAAAACCCATCCGCCCACACCTCTGTCAAAGACAGTCCCTTTTGTATCGGGCACAAAAAGCCCACCACATCACCAGTTTTGTTTCCTGTCTACAAGAACCACAAGGCCAAGAAGATTATCTTAAATTTAAAGCTCTGCTTATACCCATCGGTTAAGCAGAAAAAAGCTGGAATTACTCATAATCTGAAGAGAAACTGAGCGTTGTGACAGAATCATTGACTTGCCCACCAGACCTTCAACTGTCATATTATCAGATACTGCAGCTAATTTTCTCCACCAATCTCCACACCCCCCAATAAGCAGAAAATAAATTCCAGAGCAAGGCACTGCACACAACCAGACTAGTGATACCTACACTGAACATGATTTCACACTAGAAGAGGAAAGCCATCTTCCCAGGTTGTTATTTTGGCACAAACTGGTTTTTGATTCAGTCACGCTGAGGAAACACAAGGAAATAAAGAAAAGCAAGTGTTCTCAAACATTAATTAAAATAAATCAGTTCCTAATGGCAAGGAAAAGTCTTCCTCTAAATTTCAAACCACCATTAAATACTAGTAACAAAAATATGAGCCCAGCTACCTTTTGAGTGCAAGCTTTCCATTTTATGGTACTTACTTTAAGGGACATAGCACAGCACATCAGATACTGGACAGGGCAGTAATCTATAGGGTAGGAGAAGATGGGGAGGGTGAACTGTAGCATTATGAACTCTTAAGAAGAATATTAGTGGATTTTTCCCCTTGCATGCCTAATAAATAAGCTCCTGGCTCACTGTGCTGTGCTCACCTGAGCTGGCTCACATGTGTGCAGTGAACAGACTGTGAATTGTCATGAAATCCCAGCTCCTACAATGAGTAGGGTAGACACAAAAACCAAACAACTGGGTTCATATTCAATGATACTGTCACGCCTCCTTTCACAAAACCAAGTTAACCAGAAATAGAAAAAAAAATAAAATATCACTGTCCTTTTCTGTACAAAGGGAAGAGCAGGACAGTGTATTCTTGCTAAGAGATGTCCCTTAGACACATTAAACTACACTGATTATGTAACATGATCAAAACCCCTCTTATGTTTCTCAGAACGTTGCTGAGAACATCTCCACTGTATTGATCCCACTGGTAATTTTTTTTTTCACGTGAATTTCAGATCTCAAGTGGCATAGCTCTTCATTTATTATCTGAAGCAAGCAGTGCTTATCTACAATACAGAAACAGATCTTCTCTGTAGAAAAATACAGAAGTTAGAAATGCAAATTACTTGCCTGTTTACTAACCTTTTTTATTCTAGAGGATCGTAAAGGCCAAGAACAGTCTGAGCTTGCCACTGTTATGCCAGTGATGTTACTTTCCTTATAAATATGATACCAAAGTTATATTAGCTAAGAATTTTTCAGCACTATAAAAACTCTGCTAGATGGTACTTTATCACAGTCCTAACTAAACAGGTCAGAATATTAAATACATTTTGCTAGAACAGGAGACAAAGTAAGGGGAAATTTTAAGGGCATCTCTCCGCCATGTCATACAACAATATCTGTGCTTCACAGTGCAGCATAAAACAGGAATGGACAAATGAGCACAAGCACAGGCGTGTACATTCACACAACATTAAGCAGCCCCAAGGGAGATAAATGCTTAGTTCCAAAGCAGGAGAATTGGGCATCCCAGTGCATCTCACCAGGGTTCATTAACTCCTGGAGATAGTTTTAGCACCAGCCTGAGCATCCTGCAACCATGCTTTGTTACATGGTGTGACACACTGATACTGATTCAGCTATAGCCAGGAGCAGAGGCAGCTTGGTCCCTGCTAAGCATTCTTCTTCCAGGGGAAAAAAAAAAAAAAAAAAAATGTCTTTAGGCCCAAAGCTACCATTCTGCTGTTTATATGGCATGAACACACAGGGCTCCAGGAGCAGAGCTTATAGGGGCTTTGCCACACTGTAATTAACAACAGAATAGTTTATATCAGCACACAAACTGGAAAGGGGTGCTTTCCAAGTTTGCTCTGAAACACAATTTCAGAGAAACCAAAGGAGTGTGGAAATGCAAAGGTCAAGTAACAAAATAACTAAAAGAGACTTGGACTGTTGTATGTCACAAGACCTGGCTGAAGAGATCCTTGGCAAGCTTCATCCAAGCACCTATAGACTCAAAGGAACAGAATAAAGCCATGCTTCATCTTTGACACCCTGAGAGGAAGATGCTAGCACTCATCTGCATAAAACAGTGAGAAAGCAAACTGGTAACAGAAGCAAGCTAAAAAAACCCATGAGAACATCTAGTAGAGTGGAAAGAAAATTGAAGAAGAACTACTTGTCACATGGACAACACTGCAACATAAGATCTCCAGCAGAGCTAAAGCCAGCTCTGAGCAATGGCTTCCAAACACTCTGCTCCCTTGTTGGTTTTGCCTTCCATGAATCCCTAAGCAAAGTAGTTACATTATTTCTTCACTGCAATAAGAAGTAGTGCTTTTCCTGCGATCGCGTCACAATAACAAAATTCTAACACTAATCACATGACAGTACTGAATCCCATTTCTCCCATCACAGAGCTCCTATATTGGAGAAAAATAACAAGCCCCACAAGTGAAGGGCAAGACTGTTCGTCTATCAGTCTGCACTACCACATCCCCTGACCTATTTTATTACTAAAAATACTCCCTCTTAGGTCACTGCTGCAAATTGAATTCTGCTGCTTCATTGCCCACTGCAATCTCACAGAACTGCATGCTGCCTACACACGAAACACTAAGTAGGTTAACTTATTCACTGCCGGGGGATGCAGCCAGTCTTCTCATACAGATAAAAAGACACAAATCATTTTGCCTAAAAGGAGTGAAATGTTTTCTGCAACGAAGTTTAAATCCAAACCCAATTATTTATATTGCATTGTGAATATAAACACCTAAATGCTTGGCTTGGCTCCCCATTTGCCCATATGTACAATATGTTTTCCAGTATTTTTCTTGCAAAATATGATTTCAAGGGTCTTCAATGTTACAAGCAATGCAATAGCGGCTCAAATTACCTCTATTTGACAAACACCTAACAAAAGCAACAACCAAGGCCTTCTCATCAAACCCCCTCACTAAGGTAAGTTTAGGAAGGCACAAGATGAAGAAGTAAGTCAAAATGTTCCAAGTTTAAAAGACAACACCTTCTTTCAAAAAGCCAAGGCGTTGTATTTGTAATTCTCAATCCAAAGCTTCTCATGATTATCGCACCACAAAGTGAGCTGACAAATTTATACTCAACAGACACAGTACTAAAGAGAGAAAGAGGAAAGAATGAATTTGACAGAGCAAGAACATATTACAGGATCCTAAGCAGGAGACCAAAACGGGTATTATCAACCACTTCATGCTTAATACTGAACAAATATATAGAATACGCTATGTCCTTGCTATTGTGTTTGAGCTAGACAGAGTAAGAGTAGCATAAGCATGTTTCCCTAGGCTATTATCACATCTTCATTCCATTACTTCAATAGCTTCCCAATCTTAAAAAAATACACTCAAAAACCAAACAAAAAGATCAAAGACAACTGACTTCATGTCAACTTTTTGCTTAAATTACTACATATTCTGTTGAGAGTTTCTTAGTATGCAGCAGATGCACACAGAGCTTAACCATTGAAATGATTCATGGCTTTACTAACCTAACTTTATTGTTATTTAGTTATGAAACCAAGTTTCTCACTTCCTGCTGCTTTGAAGATAACATCTGCCAAATCTGGGCTTTCTCTTCAGAGAGAAAATCCAGTGTATCCAGGGGACAAAACAGTCTCAGCTCTGCTTGAGTTTCAGCTGGTGTCATTTACTGAGAGGCACTGTAGGTCACAACCTGTGTGAAAAACCCATGCCCTCCACAAGTGATAAAGATAAGCTGAAATACATGTAGCCCATCACTACAAGGAGAACTACACAGCTTCTTATCAAGGACTTATCGAGTGTGCTCAGAGAAGGAAGAGAACCAGCCTTGTCAGCTAAGGTGCAATTTCCCATTGTTTGAAGAGTCACAAAACATACACTGCAAAGCAGCCTAGGTCTGCATCTGATAATCCCAAGCTCCAGATTTTCAGCATTTTGCAAGGTCTTGACTATGGATTAAAACAAAAAAGATACTGTCTTATTTCTAGCTAGTGGGTCAAGGTGAAGTTGGTCTGTGGATATCTTTTTTACAAAGGCATACTACCCACTTCAGTATCATCAAGTCATGGGGTACAGGTGACCCACTGGAGATGCCTGGCATATGTGGACAGTTGTTCTTAAATGAACACGCCCTTTTCTGAAAGGCTTGTTAGTCACCAGAATGCAAGAGAGATATGGGTATTAAGTTATTTACAGAATCAAGACATGGAGTCCTCATTACTTTTTATGAGACTAAGCATGTTTCACAGTTTCAGCCTGCATAACTAACAAGTCAGGATGTTCTTTCCAACCTTTAGTTTCTCTGAGATGCTATAGCAGTAACTGCCTTTTTATTTCTTAGGAGATTGAAAAAGAGAGTTGTTAGCTTGGAACACTTTCAATGCAGTCACTGCACTTTGAAGATACTTTATTTCATTCGCTTTTCAAATTTTCCCAGTAATACTTCTGCTGTATAGAACCTTCCTCTGTTAGAAATCCTGTTTATAGAAATAAGACTATTCTCAGAGAGATACGATTAATATACTCCGAGGTTATACAATCGATTATTCAACAGGTCAGACAACTGACAGGAACATGAGCTAAGTTAGTATTAGCAAGATAATTACCAACAGTGCTCAAGAAGTGATGCTCAGTACAAGTGATAAACTACTTGCACCACTTTTCTACAACCATAGCACATGAAACCACACAATCTTTGCATAAATATTTAACTACCTAAATGACAGTACAGTCAGCAGTGCGGAAGTATCTGAACCTTCTTGAATATAGTTAATATTACACTTTCAAAGTCAGAATTTAGTGTAAGTTTGCAAGCCAACTGAGTACTTGCCAAAACAAAAACCAGAATGATGGTTTATGAAGCTCTAACATCTTCCAAGATCCAGCTAAACTGTTCTTTATGGATCATTAAGTTAAAATCTGTGTGGCTTTCCAAATGCCGGGATCCACTAACGTGGAAACACACATGCAGCCCTGCTATGAAAGAGTAGCAAATACATAACCCATTTTGGGCTAAAGGTGAAAGACAAAATGAAACTAAGTAAGATTTTCAAAACATATTTCAGTCCCAAACCATGCAATTTACCATTTAAAACTTCAACCAGTTCATCGTTTAGGCTGGGTTCTGCACGTCACTGTCTTCTGACTGTGGGGAGCTGCAGCATCAAGTCTTTTGTGTTTCAGCATCTAGGAAAATTTAGGACTGTTACAAGCCATCTATTAAGCCCACACCACTCTGAGGTACTAGTTAAATGAACTGCTTCTATTGCAGCAAATTATAAATTACAGAAATACCGGTACAAAGGCAAAAGCAGCACCTGAGACCTGAACAAGCAGGTTACTTGAAGTGGATAAGGTTACTTGAAATGGCATGTGGGTCCTTAACGCAATACATGCACCCACACCCCACGGTGCCTTCCATGCTTGGTCACTTTTGCAAGAGGTGGACACTGAAGTTCACCTGCCCGAGTGCCCATGTAAAGCCAGGCACAGGTCACTGTAGCACTCGGGTGTTCTGCAGTTTGATCTTCAGCTCTGAGTTGCGAAGCTGGTTTTGAAACAGGGCTCAAGGCTAGGAAGAACAGAAGTTGCTCCTTGTGGACAAAAAGTAACACCAGTTTCTCCTCATGGAAAATAAATTCCTTGAGACTGAGAAGCCCCTGCAACTAGCACTGCTCAGAACGTACAGAAGAGTGCACAAGGCTGTCAGCTGATACTCACTTGGTGAAAAAAATAAGTTGCCATCTCACACTCCATTTTGAACAGCTGCAGACAAATGCTAAACCAGCAGGATACTTCCTTCTGCTGTCAGTGCTTTGCCTCATGCTCTCTCTTTCTCCAGAAGCACTACTTCAGTGAAGAGACCCCTTGGAAACCCCCACATTTCCTAACACCTATGAGAACACTGGTTAAAGTAGCTGTATGATATAGGTGCCAAATAATCGGTTGAAAATCCTTCTCATTTGCCTTAGCCTCCCAGCAGCTGCAAAATTAAAAATAGCTGTCATAGGCAAACCACAACTGAAGATGAGAATGTTTGTTCATTTATTTCAGGCTGATGATGGTGTCACTGTTGACATGTTTGGGCTCTGAAAAGAGCACTAATGAGGAAATGGACAAAATTATAAACGCAGAATAAGGAACATTCTAAAATAGGAATGGGAAAATTACCCTCCTTTTAAATTTACATAGAAAATCTGACTAGCCACGCCAAAAGAATATGCTTATTTGGCTCTTTAGGATGAATTTCTTGTTAACTACAAGCAGAGCAATCACTTAAAGTAGCTTTTTCAGCTCCTAAAAGTTACTTCTCACCCTGACCAAATGAGACTATTTTATCAGGTATCAAAACTATACGCCATCATTGCCTCCTCATGACTTAAGACATGGCCAACAAGGAATGGAGTAGTATTACTGTAGAATTACTCTCCTGCTTCTGTTCACTTCCTGGCAAACCCCTCCATTAATAACATTTCAGTTCACAGAAAAGGAGCCTTCCGCAAATATAAGAAATTACATGTTATCTAGTGTAGCAGCAGTATTATCTGTGTACCATGTATACTTTTGCTCTTATGTTGTCTATAAAACCACTGAAATACTCATTTTGTGAGCCAAACACGGGGTAGGGACCATCCACAAAGACTGCCATGGAATCTGCTTGCCTCATTCACAAAACAGCAGTAGTTGCTATGTAGCTAATTGTTGCAGGGGAGCTACCTGTGAAGGAGGCAGTGTTATTTTCATTAGGTGAATCCCTGTGCATTAGTCATATTTGTCAGTTTTCCTCTATTACTAATTAGCCATGTAGTCAAACCTTGGGTAACCCAAGGTCAGTTCTACCTTTTGGGCCTTTAAGCCAGGTTTCTTAAAGAGCCATTGGTGGAAATGAAATTTCCAAATAATTTCTGAGCTGTAGCTTCCCACCACTGTGCCAGAGGGAACAGGTACCTCCGAAAGGGTCAGGTTCACTGAAAGGCTATCTGACATCCCGGAGCAGGAAAACAGCCAACTTTCAATTATCTGCATCCAACCATGAAAGGTATCTCTGGAGGCCTTTGGATAAACACGCTTCTAAAATACACAATTAAATGCTGCTAAACAGAAAATCATCAGGCACAGATAGTTTAAGTTGATCTACACACTCACAGGTACACTTAATGATTTTATGAGGCAAATGCTTGAATGTTCAGACATAGCTGAGGAGTAGCCATTGACAATGTGCCCTGTCAAACTGGATCCCTGCTAGGTCTGTAAAGAGCCCAGATACAAATAATGCTATGGTTTGGGTGGGGGTGGAATTTTCCTGCTGCCCTGAGTACAACAGTGGTAACCCTCAGGGCTGCACTAACCCCTGAGGCTATGCCTTTTGTGCAGAGAGCAAACTCAGTGCAAGGTTTGCACTCAGGCTCAATCTAAACTGAAACCATACATATATAAACCCTAAATATGAAACTACAGTGATTTCTGGACATGGCTACATCCCAGGATAATGCAGAAACTGGCATCTGGACCACAGCATAAAAAGATCAAATAAAAACTCACCACTGAAGCTGCTTTTCACAGTCGCTTCTGAGAGGATGCTCTGATCACATTTTTAGTTTCATCATTGCATTTAAACATTGCATATGAAGAGCAAAAATACTTGTAAAACAGGTAAAACATAAGCAGGATCGTCAGTGAGATCCACTCACTATGCATTCAGAGTTGAAGTCAAGAAAGCCTTGGTTTAAGGTAAGAGTCATTTAAGATACTAGACTTTTGGTCTAGTCTGTGTCACTCATTTGTTCATTTGGGTATGACTGTCCCAGAAGCAGCTATGTAAGAATGAATTTTAAGAGCGTCATGGAGAATAATCAAGATTTACATACACTGCTTAGGTACTCATGCAGATGTTCCTTATTCTCAGGATTACAAAATGCATGCTGGAAGCCTCGCTATGTCACTTCAGCTATTTGTCTTGAATCTGGCAAACATACACGAAGTATCTGCCTCTTGGAAATTACATATCTAATTTCTCTACCCAGAAGAAAGTCCTGTATTTTCAGCTATCACATTCACAAAAAATTTTCACGTTTCAGAGTAAAGGCCAGTATATTCCCCTCTTCTTGGTCACCGTTATGATGCCTATTTCAATCTCTTATGATGAAGACAGAAGGTAGAGCAAACTTGGTAGAATGATTCTCAGAAGACACACGCCTTGCTGGTTGATCAGGGAAGTGAAGCACCTTTTTCGCTTTTTACAAACTTGTTTCCCTTTTCTCCTTTGTTGCTGCTGTTCTGAACCAACCCATCGATGAAGATGGAGGATTTGTGCATGCTGGAGTCCCAAGCCTTTTATTTACTGACCACTGCTCCTTTTGTGCAGTGCAGACTGTGGTTCTCTGAAGAAACATCCACTACTCTGCACTATTACAGATTCCTTCCTTTTTCCTTTGAGCATTGACTTGCACAAGACAGCCAGTCATTCCAGTTTGATTACCATAAGAACAGCCTCACCAACGCATGACACGAAAGCTGAGACTACCCCTAACACGACTTTGTTTTATCAAAGTAACAACATGGCTAAATATTCCATGCAAAAAGCCAGTCTAAGTCTGGAAGAGAAACCACACGTGATCTTAAACAGCATGAGATGCTCAGCTTTAAGAAGGCATCCAGGCATTGTCAATATAAAATTAAAGCAGTGTTGGGAAAACACAAATAAGGACACTGAGAAGACACCAAATTCGTGAGAGTCAGACCAGATGAGTTTTAAAGGAACATTTGATTACTATTACCATCACAAAAACATTAGATCAATTAATTGCTTAACATCCAGATAAAAAGTTCAGCTGTACTTTTACTGAAATAATTAAAAGGTTCACCTTATGCCCTCCATAAAGGCAATCACCCACCTTAATCAGAACCTCAGACTGTTCCATAGTGCCCTGAAGAGAAATCTGCTCACTCTCTGCTTGGAAGTGATCCATCTCACTGCAATTCATTTGTCACTGAATGGTTTCTTACAAACACCAGTATGAACTTCCCTGTCACTTCTCTTTCACTCTGTCCAAAACAGACAGAATAACACAGCTGAACTTTTACAACAGTGAATCACAACTGACACAACTTGTAAGATCAGCAAATACAGCTACACTCAAGACTTTTTGGTGAGCAGGGTGGATAAGTAGTGCTGAGATTAAAGAGTGTAAAAAGGTTGCAGTTATTTAGTAGTTCCCTTGGAACCCAACATTAAGAAAGGCCTTGAGAGCCAATCCTAGAGACTCCCTCAGACCTTTCTGATAAAGAACAATATGGAGTGAGACAACTAAAAGTTATTTTACCCCCTATTTTACCCCCTTCTTAAAACAGCTACAAATCGGTGAAATCTCAGAAACAGACCCAGAAATACCTTAAAATACTTTCTACTATATCCTAGATGAGCAGCCACTGCTTGGTTTCTATTTAAAAGGGAATGAGCATGATGTTAAGTATTGATATTCTAGATTACTGTAACATGAAGAGAAAAAACCTAAGTTATTACACCATAGCCCTGGAACATGAATGAAAGAGAGATAAATGACATCCACAAGTTATTCCTGTACATCTGTTCTACAACGTGGTACACATACAGGTATGTACGCAAATGGTCCGCAAATCTGGGTCAATGCATCATGCACAACTACAAAATGATCCGGGTGCTTCCTGTGAGAACTAAAATAATAAAGCAACTGCCTGGGTTCTGACATTAGAGTTAGCATGGATAGTTTACGATCATGTAACAAAGGAGCTGCAAGCTGGACAGAAAGTGAGCAGCAATTACCATATAATCATCCTGCATCACCAGAACATGAAAATAGTAAAAAGTTGTAAAGGAATACCCAAAGCCAGCAATCAATCTGATACACCATAAAAAGCCTGACTGTCATCCACTGTGATGGAATTCAGACTGCCTTAAGAACTCAAAAAGTTGGGCCCCCAAAGACAGAATAACAGAATAGTTTGGGTTGTAAGGGACCTTAAGGCTCATCTAGTTCCAACCCCTGCCATGGGCAGGGACAATTTACACTAGACCAGGTTGCTCAAAGCCCCGTCCAACCTGGCCTTGAACACTGCCAGGGATGGGGCAGCCACAGCTTCTCTGGGCAACCCGAAACCAATGGGATATTTTTTAAAGTATTTTTAATACGTGTGTACAAAAAAAACAAACAAAAAACCCACACCACAAAAAAACCACCCAAAACCAAACAAAAACCCCCATGAAAATACGAAACATAAAAGTGTACACCAGAAACGTTCCAGAGCAGTAACACAACTAATACACACCATCCATATTTTAAAGCTGCCAGACACGGGTTCACTAGTTATGAAAAAGATCAAGCCTTAAAGTTACACTTCGTTATAAATTGTTGATGGCAGCTGACGAGGTTAGAAGTGAGTGAATTTCATTTCCAGAAAGACTTATTTGGCACAGTTCCATGGGAGCTTTTTAGCTATTGCTCTTGCTAGGAACAGCCTAATAGCTGAACTCCAGCTCTTCTGAGCAATGGAAGGGCTTTAAAAAATAAATAAATAAAATACAAAGACAGTCAGATCATTGCACCATGCAATCCAAACTTCACTTTCCCACTGTATACTAATGTATCACATGGTTTTGCACTGTTTTGTCAGCAATTTCTTTCAGCAGAGTTTCTCTATATTTAGGGATAGAGAATATACCTATTAGATCTACCCTCGGCCAGGGGGGAAGTTTAAATAGCTAGAAGCAATTTCTGATAAACATCTGCTTGCTTAAAAAAAGGGAACAAACCTTTTTTTTTTTAACTTTTGCATCTAGAAACGCCTTTCATTTTTGCATGTCATGTACAGAACACCAAATGGAGGCATGTTATACTATAGAAGGCATTTATTCAAGTTACTGCTTTGCAGTACTGCAGCATCATCAACATTTTACTGCCTTGGCCAGGTGTTTAACAGCTTACAATGTGATTCCAAGCCTTCAAGTTTGATTCTTCTAACCAACACTAATGCAGCTTAGTAGACTATTTCACAGTGCTACATAACAGACTGGAAACCAGCTTTTCACAGGCTTTGTGCCTGGCTGGTTTTCCTGTGGAGCCAGTACATGAGAAAACAAGTCATCACACTGCATAAAGCAGAGAAACTGGAATTCAGACAAGTTGTACTTGTCTCACCTATATAATTCTCACCTATATAATCCCATCTATATAATCTCTCCCACTGTTTTGTAAGGAGATCACAAAATCTTGACTTAGAATTTTTACTTAGCTTTTAGGGTTGTGGGGAGGAGCACACATCCAAAAAGTTTACAGCGGACAGTAAAACAAGCTTTCAGCCAGCCAAGGAGTATGGATCTAGAATACCCTGTTAATAGAGGAAATAAAAACCATCTAATTCATGGCCACATGGACCCCAACAAAGGTGTGATAAGGGTAAGATGGAGTGCCCAGAGCAGCATGGAGTGTGGTATCATGACTCAAGCAGCTGGGTCAAGCAGGACCTCAGACCCACCACACTTTTCATTCAGTGCTCTCAGCTGCGGACCCTGCAGGCTCAGCATCTCCAGCAGACAAAGTCCTGTTGATTTCTGCTGTCCTTGCCCCAAATAGCCAACTGAGTATCTTTCAGTGAAATTCCAGGCACAAAGAAAGCATAAACACATTTACTATCATTATTTTGTAGGTGACTGCACTGTCATACTTGGATATCTCAAGCTATACTATCATAAACAGTCCTGAAATTCTCTCACCCTTAACTTCTACGGGCAGAGGTCACCAGTTGTGGGCATATGCTTCCTAAGGATTAAGGTGAAGCTCAGCACATTCATCTCTAGCCAAGACAATCAGCAGATTTGAGCTCCAGCCCTGGGGACTTCAATGATGCACAAAGTCCCTGTAATAATACAAGCCTATCATTCTTAGGTTTTAACTGCTAACATGAAATTTACAAGCCAGCATCAGGCAGAAGCAAGCAAAAGATCTTTGGAGAGGGAAACAATCCTCAAAGTTAGAAAGCAACAGCTTCACAAAGCATAAGAAAGCTAACAACTGTAAATATACAGGCATACACAGCCTCTGAAGCAGGACAGAAGACTTATTGAGCATCCGTTTCAATTATGATAATTTAGTGGTAGCTACACTAATTACCTAGAGAGAAGAAAAAAATATCCACACTTCTGTTCAACTTCTGGCATTTTATCTGCTTGCTGGGGAATCTCTTTCCTTAAGCGGTATTTATGCTATTTTCCTTGCAAGACATGTTGCCATGGAGCAGCAATCATGGGCATTAGTAAGTGATTCTGCCTTTTTGAACGGCATATACTTCACTGGAGTGACTGCATCTTTCTACATGCTAGCCTTAACCTTTTGCTAGGTATGCAGGGCAAAATCACAGTGAGCTGTGATTATATTTGTTTTGATTTCAGTGAATGGCCCCATCCAAAAGCTGCTCTTAAAAGTCTTTCCCCATTTTTCATTGGCACTGTGCTTTGACAGAATGGAGTTCCCTTTCCTTAGAGTGAGAAGGTAGCAGATGGGAGAAGGAGGAGGATCCAAGCAGAGGGAGAAGTATTGCACAGACTTATGCTGAACTTGTCAACAGAACAAGATTTCTTTACTATGGTGCTTAAAAAAAATGAAAGTGGCTGCTTCTTTTTTCAACAAATCTACAAGGGCTATACAGTAGCAATCAGGCTTTTTTATTTTAGGGTGTCCAGAACTTACCTAGGAAGAATCTTGCCCTGCAGTTAGCTCGATCAACACTGTACTATCAAGACTGAAGGAATCTGAGTGACAGCAAACCATCATGCTGCTTCTGCTGTAAAAGGCAGGCAACACAGGGCTTGGATGCAGGCAGAATACATTTGGATTCCTGTCTCCTTTTATTAGTAGGTGGCAAAACAAGTCTTATTGAAAAAAAAAAAAAACCACCAAAACAAACTTAAAATAGGGTGAGTGGTCTTAGCAAAGATATAAAATCCTGGTACTTCTAACATTTTTTTCTCTTTTGGGCCTACAGAAATAATTCACATGAGCATTAAGGTATAATATTATGACTGCAGCCAAAAAGGCAGCATAGACTAACAACCCTGATTACATCTCCATTCTGGCACAGGCAGACCTGCAGCTGCCTTCTTCCTGCCTGGCATTCCTCTATAACAGAGGAACAGAAATGCACTATTGGGAGTAAAGGAATACTCCAGGCTAAATAAGCATGTCTAGAAGTTGTCTCCAGTATGAATCTTTTCATTACCCACCAAGAAGTCCTGTAATAGAAAACTCTAAAGTCATGTTCAGTGACCACAAATCAGATGGTGAGAGGGCTGTCCAACAACTCGGTAGAGCACAGAGACTACTGAGACTTTTCCCCTCCTCTGTACAAAAGTAACATAAAGTACTTACTTTTCTTGCCTAAGCAAACACCTTCTTCTAGGAAAAGGCCAGAATTACCCATGCACCGGGGTCTGTATCATAAAGAACCAGTGAGTGCTTCAAATTTGTCATAGCTAACACATCACCCTTCATGTTCGCTGTGAAGCACACATTAACATGATGAATTCATATGCAACTGTGATTTCTGTAATAATCCCATCTGCAAGGCTCAGTTACAGAACTCCCCTTAAAGTAAAGGTCACAGATTTGATCTACTATATCACTTCAGCAGGGAACAGTAACAAATTATGAATTATTCCTATCAAAACTAGGGAATAATTTATTTTACAGGACTTGCAAGTAAGCATTTATTAAATCACTATCATGAAAGATACATATGTTGGTAAACGTAACTGCTATCAAAGCTACACTGCAACAGTCCTTACCCCTTGAGCTAACAAACATCTTTCACCTTTGACACATTACACACACCAAGTTCCCTACGTGCTCATTTAGAAGTACAACATGTTGCAGAGCTTTCAGAGATACACCTTTCATCTCATTCAATTTTAAAAGACCTTGAAATGTTCAGAACTGGAAAATTAACAAAAAAAAACCCACCACCACAAACAGAAGTACAAGAGCAAGCATGCAGGAAGAAACAGTTCAGGGGAAAAAAGAGGAAGTTTGTAAGCCAAAGTAAACGTACCTTTCAAGCCAAGTGAGCTCCCTACTCAGAATTAAACTATTTTATGGATTTGTGTGGCTTGTCATCTTGCCCATTATCCGAGATGTCTCACTCAGCAAGATAGCAGCTGGTGTCACTAAAAATCAAAGGCATAGAGAAGACAACCTCCAGTTTAGTATCTTCGACATTCACAGCAAAGCATCTGCTTACTCGTTCAATCTGTTGGCAACTCAGATCTGTCACCAAGGCCATGATGTGTTAAATGTTTTTGAAAATTAATAGCAAAATGCCTAAAGAAGGGGGAGGTGATTAACGATGTATCCTGATAGAAGAATTTCCCCATGTTTTATTAAATTATTGTTCTGAGCATGATCCACAATTCAAAAGAGAAAAAAAAAAAAAAGCTCATCGAGTTCAGAGTCCTTTCTATTCAAAGTTCTCAAGTGACAGAAATCCTTTCCTACTGAGAAAAATGGAAACTGAAATCTTCTAGCCATCCATATCCTTCACTCATCAGAAAAGGATTGTGTCTTGCATTACAGAACGTCTCACTGGCAGTGGTACTCTGGGGGATGCAGAACAGCCCAAATGTCTTTTACAAGGTAACAGAAGATTTGTGAACAGCTTACAGATTTTTTTTTACAAGTCACTAGCACTGCAGGTCACATAATATCAGAAATCTTGAGAATCTGCTCCATTTTGCAAGTTCCCCAGAGAAGCCAAGGTCTGGAAAGGCCAAAGGAGAGGCCATAGAGAACTCTGGAGGTCACTCTCACAGCTGGTATAAGCATCAGGAATTTCACTGTGGTACAGCATCACACTGGCTAGCTGAAAGTATTTAGAAAGAAGGTGTACAAAAGAGCAAACATGGCTGCCAGGCTCCCTGGGTGGAACCTCACACTCACAGAACAGCCTACAACAAAAAGAAATGGCAAGTGAATATTACCCATGTATATGGGCAGCCTTAAAAACATTGGATTTCGTGTCCTCTTTATCAGCTCATTTGGCAGTTTCACCTCTTCCACCTATTGCCTTGGGCTAGTGCTCCCCATGATAACCATTTTATAGCCATCTATGTTCCAATACAAGGCTACAGTAGAGCAGGGACATAAGAAGAGGCTAAATTTGCACAAAGGGAGAGTGAAGAGAGCTAAGCCTATAACATGAAGTCCTGGCATCACGTGCAGGCCTTCCTAGAAAACATTTAAATTAGCAAACCAGTGCTATAATACATACAAGAAATGTTTAATCCAGAATCAATACATCATATATTATCTTCTCAAGGTAATTTTTCCATTAGATTTGTAGAGGGGAGGAGTATGTAGGCCACATTCACTAAGCTAGGCAAAATGTCACTATCTCATCTGAAAAAAATCTATCAGGAAGGACTCAGCATACTGTTTTTTAAAATCACTACTGTTTTGGAAAAGGGGGGTGTTGTGACTGTTGTTAGTTGGGTTTCGTTGTTTTTCAGAACACTGATAGATGTGCTACCATCTTCAGCAAGTTTACAGCTATCATGATCAAATACATAGGCAACACAGGCTTTATTCTCCTCAAAGACTGATGGGCACCAAGACCTTTACACGTAGCAGTTGTCTCTCACTTCATTCAGCTTCCTGCTAACTAGAGTTATGTTTGAAACTGTGCCATAAACAACTATAACATGCTTGACCTGATTCCCATTTGATTTACTTGATTAGCGTGAATGTATCAACTCTTCTCGCTGCTCTGCAAAAAATGTTAAATGTGCTGTGTTAAATGTCTCTCAAAGCCCTGCTCAGTATAGCTTTCAGGCCTTCTCACCTCCTCACTGTTCAAATAAGCCAGGCAATTTAAAAATAAAATGATGGGAAGCCATTTCTCAGAAATAATAAAAGTCCCGGTTTAGCCCAGTTGCTCTTCAGAGACCCAGCAAAAAGCACAGGAAATAGCACAGTTGTGAAATGAGTCCCAAAAGCATTTTTTATTTTTAATTACTTTGTTACCTCCCTTCCATAAAGAAGCATTTGAGTGAAACAAGTTCAGAAAGTAAGGATGGGTAAAGGCTGATTTTTACCAATATTTCAACTTTTCTTTTCAGCCCTGGTTTGACTTTCTTTGCCCTATTTTTTTTTTAATACTCACCTCTCTAAAGCCAATGGGTTTTAATAAAATGCTTTTTTTTTACCTTGAAAGCTTGCCCCAGTCTTGCAAGCCTGAATGGCTGCTTTATTATTACTAAGTAAAATAATCTTGCCTGCCAGCTAATACCTCCACATTTTCTCCACTACCTTCAAGTTCAAAGTCCTAATTCCTGAAGTGGAAAAAGGGGATCTGCCCTTACGGGAAACTGGAGGAACAATTCCCTATCCATGCTGGTGTACAAACATTTTGCTTTGGTGCATACATTAGTCCTGCACAATCACAGCCATGCGAGGGATACATGTATTGTCCCAGAAATGTCCCTGTTTCACCACTAGCTTTGCAACATTTCACATATATCCTTACAGCATCATCTCTCAGACCTATGTCACTGCCAGTATCTCTGCCTTCAGCTTTAGCTTCTAAAAGATTTTTCTGACCTTCACAACTAAAAGAGAGCACTTGAAGAATGTGACCAAAACGCACTGTCAAATCAAAAAACTGGGCAGCAAAGATGACTTTGAAACATGCATCTGTGAAAAACTCGGGGTCAAGCCAATCTCAAAAGTTTTAAACCAAAAATCCCTATTTCAGATGTTTTTATTAAGCAGAAAGCTACCTACAGTATTTAAGATGCTGTAAGACACTGTGCTAAATTTGCACAAAGAGGAGACAGAAGAGAGCTAAGCCTGTTCAAGGCCAAGCTGCACAGAGCCTTGGGCGTCATGGTCTAGGGTGAGGCATCCCAGCCCATGGCAGGGTAATGGAACTAGATGATCTTAAGGTCCTTTCCAACCTGAATTATTCTATGATTCTATGAATTCCTGGCATCACGTGCAGGAATGTTTCCTAGAAAACATTTAATTTAGCAAACCAGTGCTATAATATGTAAAAGAAACGTTTAAGCCAGGATCAATTCATCATATATTATCTTCTCAAGGTAATTTTTCCATTAGAAGGTAGGAGAAAGACACACACAAAATATCGGAAGATAAAAGCTTCAGAGATTTTTCACTTAAAGTGTGTGATCAACACATGTTATTTGTGCACTGACAGAAATATTACTTTGTGCACCATAAAGGAGCTGGATGGTGAGTACACAGAAACATGTGGGTATCAAGCCAAGGCTGTGCAGCAAGATGTTCATAGAGAACCACAAATCCCACAGCAGGGTAAGGGCAGTCCTCACACCAGCTTTCTAAACATAAACCACCTTCCCCTCCTGCCAACCCTTAAGTAACAAAATTTCTACTCAGTGATACTCTTAAAGTGTTGAGGTTACGTGTATAGAGCCCAGAATTATCAGCACAGCTTACTTAGGCATTGCTCAGTAGGACAGTATTGAAGCCTTAATTTGTTGCTCTTCCAAGTGCTTTCAGTTGCTTTGCTACCCTTGCGCTTTTCCTACAGTGAGCATCTCTCCTATGTGCTCTAGATGACTCCCTGAAGGCACAGACATTTGTCCTTCCTCTTATTTTATAGCCAATAAACGCTTAATCTCTCTTTGGTGAGCAAGGGTGACTATTGTTGTTACTCCTGCTTGCTCCCTTGAAAATTAAGATAAATATGTCTTAGATACGTTTAATATATTTTTCTTCTACTTTAAAGTAATTGCTCCACTTATAGCCTGCAAGTAAACAAATATGATAAAATCTAATTTGTTTTCTAAATACTTAGTATTCATCCAGTGAATCCTCTGACCAAAGACTGCATGCATCTGTACTGCAGCTCCTACTCTTAAATATTCCCATCCTCCATAATCTTCTAAAAATAGGTGGAATGACTTTTCCATTTCACCAATATCTGCAAGCAAGAGCTCTCTACTCATTCTGCTTCAAGTGAAATTCTTGCTTGGTAGCATTTGCTAGTTGTTTGCTAGCTTCCTATGACAATTATCTCCTCTAACTGCCACTCATGGTTCCAGCTAGATGGTTTTAGCTGTCACCAGAGGTTAATACTGCATGCTTGCCTCTTACCCATCTTTTGTAGGGTGCTTGATACAGCAGAATTATGCCTGAAGATGTGATATGGTGTCTCGCAGGAAACACAATAGCAATTAGTGCACAAGAGCTCAACTCCAGACAAACTATAAGCTGACACCACAGTGACATGTAAAGTTCAATAAAAAATTCTGCAAGAACTGCGAGCTTTTTGTACAGAAAAATAACAGCTTTTATCTTCAGAGCCTGAGAAGCTCTCTATCCGGTAATGACAGGAAACCATACTGTAAACAAAATGACAAGCACTACATTATTACCTGTTTATATGCTAAATTATATAAATTAAGATAGACACCAACCTTCTCTCTTTCCCCCCCCCAGATTAATCATATCTTAAAATTCTTTCTCTGAGGGGAAGGAAAGTGATTGCAACTATTATTAGTTGAAATGCAGCACTAAAAAAATAAAAAATAATAATAGGGTCTAATAGGGTCTCATTATGCTAGGCAGTGCTAAAATACACTAAGAGGCAAACTTTATTGCACAGATTTCACAATCTAAATTGACAAGCCACACAGAGAAAACAGGAAGATGAACTAAGCATTCTACAGAGTCAAATCACCCGAAACAGTGATAAAGCCTGGAAGAGAAGGTAGCTGCAAAATAATAGTCTTCATTTCAGTCGCAGAAGATGCAGTACAGCAAGACCTTATCCTAAACTCTGGAATTTCTTTCTAGGGGAGTCAACATGTTCCCATTTTTATTGTGGATCTAATTAGCTTTTCACAAGAAAATATCCACCCTTTCCTGTAACTGGTAGCCACTGACTTTAGACAATTTGGTTGTTACAGAACTTTTTTTAGCCCCGTCAGAAGCCTTTTCCAAATGCTCAAATTAACATTTCCTCATGTCTCATCACCTTACACCCACAAATTCATAAAATAGTTGGCAGCTTGGCTTTCCATTAGCCCTTGGAATAGAATCTCAGAGATCAGAGTTTCCGATTTTGCGAGGGTAACTTGCTGAAAATAACAAAGAAATCAGGCATTTCAAATTCACTTTCAGCTTCTATCTTACCAGAGGAACAATTAGTTTGCCTGAAGGATGAAACAGTCTACAGAAAAGAAACACAAAGCAAAAAGACATGTGAACGGCACTGTTAGGGCTCATCGTATCTAAACATGACAGGAAAGCTTGGCATCGGATCTGTACCTAGCTATGTAGAAAGCCCTAAGACAGGTGTTCAGTTAATGATAGGAGCAAGGCTGCTTTTTTTTTTCTTTTATAACAAATACAACTGAAGCAATTTATATTTTAAAGAGCTGTTTAAACAGTCAAAGCCACACTAAGAGCTAAATGACATACAAAATAGCTGTGCCAGGGAACAAATTTAGAAGGCCGACACATAACCCCCATGAAAATGACAACAGTGGTGGTTACTCGAAGTCCTGCCAGGTGCCCTTTAATAAGCAGAAAATGTGATCAGTGCTGCAACGCAAAGAGCCAGCGTGCTGCAACATGACTCCATGCTGGTCTGCCAGGAAACCTTTACAATGGAGACCCTGGGTGCACTGGGAGTTTTCATGCATAATAAATAAAGCAACAGACTAGTAGACCGAGGCCCCTTGCTGAACACCAGTGCCCTCCACTGCGTATGCTGAATATTCCCCCACATACTACAGCAATATCAAAAGGAAGAGAGAGAATTTATGATCTTTCTCTTTATGACAGACTGTCGAGTCCCCCGGGACTGAATGTCAGACACATGACTACATCTGCCGCTTCGTAGGGCTGCTGCGAACATCTAAATAATACTGTCAGCATAACGCAGAGCTCCGTCCATCAGCCTGCAGTGTCTCCTCTCCCACTGGTGCTCACTCTGCCATAGGAATATGCCTTTCATAATCTGTTACAGCACTTCCTCAACTGATGTTTATACAGTAAGTTAGTTGCAATCATGGGGCTTCACTAAAAGAACATGACCTTGTTAATTAAGTGGCTCTCATGTAAGAACTTTTATTAAAAAATGTGGAACCAAAGTGTTTGGGATGGCATTAACGCCACCGTTATTTTAGGATCTGTATCACCAGCTTCCTAAGTTTGGGATCATTTTAATCACATTTATTTTCCAGCTCATAATTGCTATTCCAGCATAAGAATATAAAGAGCAAATTTTAACAGATCACAGAATAGTAGTTCTTTTACTGCCCCTCTAATACTACTGCACACTTCAGTTCAGAGCACTTGAAGTAGGACCTGCCATTTGAGTGGAGGAATATTTTATCCTAATGTCTTGTTACAAAGACTACTCTACCATTAAATTTAGTATTACTGTTTGCTCTCCAACTGGATGAATTGCAGCTTCAGAGAGATGTGATTGCCCGTGTCATGATATTTACAGCACTAGTTGCACATGAGCCACAGAGAAGACAGAATCTTGAAAGAGATCACATGTTCTAAAATACAACAAACATGAAAGGCAGTGGAAGACAAAACTAACCCTGTTCTGGATGGGCCCATTATTTAGCAGAAAGTTGAGAAGTGATTTTAAAATATTATAGTAGAACATTGTTGCATTGAACACACTGAAATGGGACTCAACATGATCAGACAGGGACTTTTCTCCTCATATGCCATTTCTGCTTCCATGTGCAAAACATGCTTATGGTCTCATGGCCAACTTCAGCATTTTGGGTTGGTTGATTTTTGTTGTTCTAACACTAATTACATAGTGCCCTCTCCGCTACCATTACTCACAGGGAAAAAGCAGTGTTAAGTAGCTAACCTGAAAAGAAAAAAGTCTAAAGGTAACAGAGACAAGTATCAAGGGAGTAACCGAACAACAACAGTAATCACAAAGCCCAGATTCTTCTTGTGAATACTGCTGTACCATTGTCACCTGCACTAACTGCTTCTGCAGTGTGTGTGACTACACAGCAGGGATTGGTGGACTATCTTTAAGTCCTCCATGCAAGACAGTAACATAGGCCTGACCACAAGTCAGAATTCACTATGCTGCCTATGAAAGTGTAAGGAAATGCCATTTGTACCTTTAGAAGTAGCCGTGTGTCCAAACACTTTTCACCTTCAAAACACCATACCTGAAACTGTTTACTTGAAAGGTCCATGTCTTTCTCTTCCAAATGCACAAAAATATTTGAAGTGTCCATTGCATCAGCAGAAAAATCACCAGTTAGATTTGGTATCAGCCACTGCACTACCGTAGGCATGTACAGACCAAGAAAGAAGTAACTACTTGCAAACGTACAGTCAAGGGGACCCAAATACCACTTTAAAGGCTGCTTTAAAACTAGACTTAACTGAAGCTAGTCAGCTTTTAGAACTGCTCTTAAAACAAGCACTTCTCCCTACACATCCTCCCGGATCTTTCTTGTAGAAGATTTTTATTGATTTATACAGATTGAGAAAATGACTGAAAGCAAGACCAAAGAGGGATATTATGCTTTACCAAGGTTTTACCAATTATTCCTATGATGACTTTTTATTTTTATTTTTATTTTTTACTACTTCAAGGAGGCTTGAATAAAATTTCTGTGCTTCATTTTTATCAAAATAAGACATTTGCATGTGGAGGCTCTTCAAGGCATTCCATCCTGTACCCTGTGGTTACAGTCAAGACAGGCATACATTTTATATCTACTCTATTTCTGCATAGTTAATGTTGCTTATTTAAGTTGTAGCACTGCATGAGCTGCATATGGCATGCTAAGCGTTCTCTTAAAAGATATTTATTCTCTTTTTTAAGAAGGAGGATCAAAGTCTTAGTTGTGAGCAGTAAGCGCCTTCCCCATAAATACCATTTTTAATCACGTGCTTTTTAGGATAAGAATCAAACCTCCTTACTTTTTCAGTGCTGTAAACGCTACAGAGTCCCAAACCTGGAAAAGCTCAACTTTGCCACAGTGATTTAGTTCCGTTATGCATTTCAGTCATTGAAAGATTCTGTCTTAATATCATGAAGTTCAGTGCTACACAGCGCAGCTATCATACTCTGGTTGAAAAGCCAGCCCTTGTTTTGCTCAGTAAGAACATACAAGTTCTCAGTGTTGGAAGACATTTTTCAGATATGAGATGTTATACAACATTTATTAAATAACTATTCATTTTTTAGTCAAAAATATGCTGGCTCCCATGATGATTAATCCTTGATTGAGATGAAAAGTGTGAGGTTTTTTCTTATTAGGCAGGGATTTCATTTTCAAGTGAGAAGTGATACAAACACAAGTACTACAATACTTGCAGATTTTAGAATTAGAAACACAGGCCAACCCCAAACCAAACCAAAAATGAGTTTTCACCAAGAGCTAGAAGTTTACACTGTTTCATGTACTAATTATTACGTTTAACTCATTAAGTTTAGAAACATAGATATATTTGGAGACATCCCTCACCTCCTTTTCCTTTATATCAAATTCACCTCACAACCAAACTGAATTTCTTCCAATTTAACCACCAAAAAAAAGACTTAGTGACATCACGGTGAAGAGAATAGCCAAATTTTGCACCGACTTCAGTAGAAGGCAAGAAAAGAGAATTCAAACAACTAAAAAATACAAATGGATGCAGACTCTGTAAAGTAACATGAAAAAAACTGCTTGCTAGCCCAATAAATCAGTTTGTATCATCAGCAAGATGATTGGAACACAACTTCATCATTTGTGAAATGAGTCATAAATCCTCTCTCTCCAAAAAATGTTTCTATTTAAAAGATGATGCAGCAAAAAAAAGCACACATTTGTATATACAACCAGAAATAGTGACTTGAATATTATGCTGTTAAAAGCTTGCTTTTCAGTTTACCTTTCATACAGAACTTGGGTTATTTCAGTCTTAAAGCCTATCATTCAAGCATTTACTAATTAAATACGAAACTGATGATATAGTTGTCCTAAATAAACTCTGCATGAATGGTAAGTTATTAGAAAATTGTACAATCAAGTCGACGTATTTACAGAAGTCAGTGTGGTATCTTTAAGGAAAATACAGCTGACAGCTTTGAACGAAGGATGACAAGTGATCAGAGAAATCCTGGCACAGAATATTCTAAAAAGTCAACCTTTTAAAAGCACATGTAAAAATTAATTTCTGGACTGAAATGTATCATAGTTGCTTAGTTCAAAAGAAAATAGTAACATCACATCTTTTTTGTTCCTTAAAATAAAATTGACTAGCTTCCAGCATTGGTAATTTTCCCATTGAATTCAATGAGTGTAGCACACAGCTTAGGCATATGATGTTCTTTACATATGCTAAGTTCTTAGTTTATTGTAACTTTCTTCTAGAATTTCCTTCCCCTACCCATTTTTTCCAGAGATTTCTGCCTAGAAGGCAGAAAGCTTGAAAGGACATAAGGAGAGAGAAGGTTGTTCAAACTCAGTGCTTTGCTTTCATGTACAGTGGAGGAATTTGCTAGCAGTACACTTTTACTTCATCAATTCAGCAAGAAACAAGATTGCACTTCAGTTGACATTCAAAAGCACCAGCCTGACAATTAATATAAGCATGTGACGCTGAGCGAGTAGGGAGAAGCTAAAGGAAAAATCTTTTCTTAAAGCCAGGTATAAACTAAGTAGAGCTTAACAAGTCCTCTGCAAGTTTTAACTACAGAAGGATAACTGGAAAATATACTACAGTATATATGAAAATAAACCACATATACAGAACACTACCTCTGTGGCCTCTTCATGAAACTCATTGAGACAACAAGTTTAAATAAATACCATAAAAATTAGGACACAGAATGCAGGTTAGATACCAAACAGCTGTTTTTTCCACCAGCTGTCATACCACACTTACGAAAATCAAGGAAATTCTTCACTTAACATCTCAATGCATCAGCCACAGCAATCAAAAAGGTCTGTACGGACGGAGTGCTGTAGCGAAACTTCGAAGACCGTTTCATTTCCAGCTCTGACGAGTACAGAATTCCTTTCTTCATCTCTCTCACCCTGTCTATTAACGGGGATAATTATGCTGACCTCCTTTATAAAGCACCTGAAAAATCTACATTTTAAAGTGTTCTTAAACATACACTTATAAATAATACCAATCATGTATCGAACTTCAATTATCAACTCATCACATGAAAGCAACAATCCGATTGTTCCTGGAATTGGTACACAAAGTTCAATTTTTCTACTGACATTAGCTTCCTAGTACTTTCATCATTATTACAACAGCTGCATTATACTACAACCCACTAAAGAACCTGACTACCAGTGACTGACATTTTGAAGATTTTCCAAGCTTTGAACAACAAAAGACCCAGGATTTATTTCACTGATAATTTCCATGTTAAACAAAGATATTTTTGACCAGCTTGATGCACTCTTAAGTCTGCAGCTCGAACTGTTGCAATGGCTCCATTCTAAAACAGACTGCAGCATTTTGCAAATATATTTTCCTGTTAGATCTATGGACCCATCTCTTCTTACAGCAACTGGTCAATAAGGGCACATCCCATCATCATCACTTGCGATACTGGTTTCTCTTCTTTCCTACACATTTATAAGTTACTTTCCTCCTTTCAGCTGCACACAATGCCCTTAATCACTCAGTATGTTTGATGTGCCTATTTTTCTTTCATCTTGTGCTACTTAAACATGAAAAAAGGTGAGAGGAGTTGATATAAAATTAAGCTACTTACCAACTAGTGCCAGATTATGCTCTGAGCCACACGCGATCTGAAAAAGGAAGTATGAATGAATTAAAGACAACCCGCTTAACACTAGGAAGACAACCACAATTATGACAGGAAATTAAAAATTAACCTGAAACAAACAACTACAATTTGTACGATGCAGAATCAAGGTTGAAGTGCTCTCACTTTTAAATGAAATTTCATTTGTAGTCTCACTAAGGGGCTTCATGGGGGAAGGAGGGTATGTTTGTTTTGTTAATAAAAAGGCATTTTCTTTTCAAATTGCAGTCACCACTGATATTTCAATCCTTAGGAGCACGACTGGCCAGTTCTGCAAAAAACATCGCACCCTTGACAACATCCACTGGATCCAACAAGACTATTTACAGGCACAGAGCAAATGCAGATTAAGCCTTTGCAAGATCAGAGCCATACAGAGACAGCTGGGAATTGAAAGGGTGATGAAGATCTCGATTTCTCTTATCTATACTGTTTTTCCAGATGATCCCTGACGAACTGCACAAAGCGTACAGACTCAATGTGATAAACCTGAAATGGTATGATCCCTACGGTCATTCGTCTAGAATGGAGCAAAATACCATAGAACTCAGCTCTTCTATTAGCAGCAGGCTGGTTTTAGTTTCATAAGCTGCAGGGGAAAAAAACCCAAGCATTTTCTCCTAAGCTCATTAGTGATGGAAATCAGTTATAAATTTCTTTTCAAAGCAAACTTACAGTCAGTGTTATTTTTCTTCCTTGCCACTGCTGTGAACATGTCAGATGCTGAAGTCACTTTAGCATGTATCACACAGTAGCACTCATTAAGCTTTCATAAGTTCTTCACAAATGATGGTAACATGCAGTAGGTAACAAGAACCTACTGCAAGGACTTGTCTCTACAATTGAATTCTTTTGCAATGTCACTGCTGGCATAACTGTCTGACGTAACACAGGCATCTAACACAAAGTTATTCTGCTGAGTGCCCTCAAGTTTTAAATTAAAACACAAGCAATCTCCTCAAATCCTGTATCTGGTTCATTGTCTTGCACCTGCTTACCCATTACATGTACCACTGAGCTGGAGAAAATTAAAAAGCACATTCTTCTACTTCTTAAAAGTACATTTGCAATGATAAAATATAAAGCATATGCTCAATTATATTAAAAGAGAAGTCCATACCATCAAAATATTATATAGTTTTGTGAGTGCATAACTTTATAGTTTTTACGGCCAGAGAAACTGCTACAATCACCTCAATGTCTGTGTAACATAAAACCATAGAAGCTAACAACAGTCCTTGTACTCAGCTCACTGTGGTTGAGCATTTACTGGAAAAGAAAATACCCAAGACTGACACACAGTCACTGACACACAGATCAGCTTGAGCAATTCTGTTACAAATAAACACTACAATCATTGCTGCTCATGATGTACCCACACCACAGCTGTGATGGGAAAACATTTGGTCAGTACCATCCCAACGCAACAATGGCAAAGACGACAAAGCAGACTCTTTAGGATAGAGCTGCTCAGCCAAGACACTAAAGCACTTGAGAAAAGAAGGCAAGAAAAGTAATTCAAGTCACAGCACAATCCAGCACGGCCTCATCTTCAGAAAAATCAAGACAAAGCAGAAGGGAAATCAATGCCTTTGCAAGAGCACTACCAGGACTGCACCAAGTCTCCTATTCCACAATACTGCAGACAGGAAAAGCTTTAAGCCCTGACTGTTAAAATGCATAAATCATCACCATATCCCATATCATTATCCTTGCCACAAACCAGAGCCCTACACAGGAGCACAGCTGGTTCCTAACGCCTATTCACTGGCTAATGCTCCCACCTATGCTTCTCAAGTTTAAGGATTGATGCCATGGAAACAAGATCCACACATGGAAACACAAGCAAAAAAAGCAAACTCTGCATCTTCACCAAGTGCTGAAAATTGGAGATACCAAACCTACTGCTAATAAAATAGTAAATTTTATCTGAGGTGTGAATAATCCTCTCCTGGCTACTTCCCTAGGAAATACGCTAACAGAGGCACAGACTTAAAAGCGTCGGTACAAAAGAACTGAAGAATGGCTCAGGCTGGTGGCTCATACCCACTGCTAGAATCCCCTTCAGAAACACTACATTTTAAAAAATAGATTAATATAGATAAAAAGACCCCACACCCAAACCAGGTGTTGTTTAAAACGTAAAACATCCCCTGGCGAAGAAGCATTTTATTCCTGTATCTAATGGCAGCAGCTACAGAGCCAGCAAAGAGATAAAAGAATGCTGATGACCTCAAACAGCTTTGTACTCCATTCACGTAGCTGTTACTCCACCCACCATTCAGAGACACCCGCTAGCCAGCTCACCAGGTTGTAAGGGAGTGAGACAAACCACGCTGGGTACGACCAGACCTGGAATTGCTGTATTATACAGACCCCCCAGTTCCGAGGAGTTGCCTGGATGACAGCCACTCACGGCCAACACACTTCTGCAGCTCTGTAGCCTCAGGCTAAACCTACTGCAAAGCACAAACGACCAGTGCTGCTGCACCCCATTCAGCCAGGTAAAAGCCACCTCAGTGCAAGTGACAGTTCTGCTAACAATGACTGAAAATCAAGAGAAATCACAAACTCTTGAAAGCAGTGCCCTGGATTCACCTTCGAGGGCCCAGGTCATGGAGAGCACACACCACGTACCAGCAACAGCACCACGGTCCGTAGAAGGAATTGCTAAGACTGAGAGCACAAGGTTCGCCAGCTCTCCATTATCGCAGTGTCACCCCCCATCCGACAAGGCAGACTGACTTTGCAGGAACCCCCAGTCAAAAAATGCCCTTAGGGGACTCTCAAGTTAGCTTTCTGAAACAGCAGCCTTATTCACCATCCAGGCTGCTTGCTACACAATCGACCCACAGGATTCCTGGCCTATGCACCTATGATGCTGGAGCTCAGAAGGGACCAGTCCACAGAGGTGAAACAAGGTTGCCACTGCTTAATGAGCGCTGCTGCCTTGCAGGTATTTCATAACATCTTTTTTACAATAAGCTTTAAACAGTAACACCCCCTTTCCTTCACAACCCCCCATGACAATCAGCTAAAAACACATAATTTGGTGGTACAAATTGACCAGCCAGAGAACAGCATTGCTGAACAGATGTTTTACACTTAGATTAGATGTACTATGCTCTGCAGTCAGTGCAGGTCACTGGGAGAAGCCTGGTATTTACTGCAGCAATCATAATTTTCTGGCTACTTCTCTTCTGTCCCCACCCCCAATGTGCTGCAGAGAAATTAAATTCCAGCAGACATCTGCATGCTCCCAATGGATAAAAGTACATTCAAGGGTACTTATAAACAGACAATAATGCTTTCTAATTGGGCAATATTTTTACATTCTGGTTTAATAAAAGGAAAAAAAAATCACTAATCTTAAAAGAGAAATCAGAATGACTGCTAGTGAGTGAAGCACTGTAGGAGCCTAAAAAACATGACTCCCTACACAGAAACAACTCATACTAAAGCTTCTTCTTCATCTGGAAGAAAATTTGAGCAGGGTTGTGCAAGGATATTGTGATCCCTATATAAACGATCTCAAAGCACTTTTCCTGTGAGGCAGGAAAAGAATGCTTAGGGACCATTTTACTCAGAACTTATTTACCTTATTATCTGTGCCCTTTCAACCATACATAAATTGTTTGTTTCTTCCTTTAAATTGCGTGTTTGCAAGCTGTTTTCTATCTAGCAATGGCTGCAGCTCAGATCCAGCCAGACAGCCTTAACACATGTGGCAAGAAGCAGCCAAGGGACCAGCATTTTATTAATCAGAAACAGTCCGAACATAAGCTGCATGGATGGTGAGGAAGGATCTTAGCACAGCAACCACTAACTCTGGGCAAAACACCAACTTCTTTCTGCAATCTGTGGATATGCCTATGGCCCAGCCTTAACAAATATTAACTGAATGTAAAAGCAGTGGGTTACACAAAATAAAGTATTTCACTTAAGATTAAAATAATTTTATATATTAAAAATACTATATGAAGTATACAAATAATATATTTCTTACATATACATTCCTATATATATGCACGTGTGTATATATACAAGAAAATGTGTGTGTACATAAATATGCATATTAGGAGGAGGAGGTTATCTACTCAAGAGATGTTATCATGGAAGAAGGTTCAGAGGAGAGGTGAGGGAAAATACAGAGGGCCTCCCTCTTATACCTGGTATAGAGATCTTCCTGATCAGTCCTATGAGGTAAGAAAGCGCTGGTCTCTCCCTTGTAGACAATAAACAAACATATACAGGATAAAACTCACACAGATATTTAAACATACAATCTCACATTGATTTCAAAAAGTAATTAGGAGACAAAACACCTTTTGTCAACCGTCCCCCTTAGGGAATTCTGAGCACTATAACAAAACAGTCTGACAAAGAACATAAAATCCAAGTTTCTGGCTAATTAATAGCTTGACCACAAGGCTATTCTGCCTTTTCCTTCTGTACACTCAAAGCTCAGATCAAGGATCTGCTGTGCAACCCACCAGGAAAAAGATCAAGTCAGGTCTACAGGCAAAGTCAACCTAGTGCTGCAGCAGAGGAGAAGAGACAGTTACAGGGGGTTGCAAGGAAGAGGCACAGGAAGCTGGACTCACAACAGGGATTGCAGAATGAAAATTCACAAGCATCTGAAAATCAGGGTGCTTAGCTAGAACAACAAAAGGACCTCAATGCCATTTAGCTTTGGTTCACTAACCTGTGAGTGCGTGTTCATACCCTACAGTGCAATTACTTCCAAAAACATTCAAGGACACAGAGGCTTCCACCACTATTCAGAGATAAGAGCATGACATATAACACAGCTTTCTAAGGATGAATGAAGAGATGACGTTTAAGCTGCATCCAGATTCTAGTCACTAACATTTCTAACACTTTAAGCGCACGAAAGCACAACTCTGGGAGGGGTATGTGGGAGATAGCAAGAGAAGGAAGCCATTAAGACAGTGTGTATGGAAGTACTTTTATCCGTATAGCTACGGCATCTCATGTCTTTTGGCAAATTTCACTGTAAGGAAAATTGCCAAGGCCAGAAGATGGCAAATTTCATTTCCTTCTGGGATCAGAAGTCCTAATGGAAGGAGACAAGGTGACTGAGAGACTGCAGATCAAAGCTTACGTAAGTCGGGAATCTTCTCTCCCAGAACTGTTCTTCTACGCCCTTGATTAATGTATCATAACAATAATTTGTACTGTTTGACACCCTCTGCCCAACTACATTTGTATGCAGTAGTCTACTGATGTGAAAAAATAAAATCTAATCAAAGGTAACTAATTTGCAAAGCTGTCCTGCTTCCAATGATCCTTCACTAAGAACTCTCTGTTCCTCCTGATCTGACACCTGATTGATAAGAAAGCAGCTTGCTAACCTAGTCACACACCTTGGCAATTAAGTGCAGTTTATTGCAACACATCAGCAGCAAACCAGTACAACCTCACCAAGAACAGCCCATTAAATCTGTTCCTAGCTGTTGGCTGTAACAGTTGAAAAGTGAAAGGCCCAGTGGCACAAGACATCTTCCATTTTTCATCAATCCAGTGATCTATCACAGTGTGTGTATTTTTAGTTTGCACATAGTTTTACTTTCCACTACAGGAAGAAAATTCACAACGGAAATTAAACCAAAGCCTGTTTACCAAGGTCTGGAAAAAAACATTTCTCCTCGAGACAGACCAGACCGTGAGCTAATGTACCATTTAGGTGGACTTTTGCAAGCATGGAGGAAGAGGGAAAGCATTAAGACACTGGCAGGATGCAGTAAGCTTTCAAAAGAAGATTTTATAGCTTTCTATACCTTCCAGGGTTATGATCTCTGCCCTCACTGCCTGAAACTAATCCCAAGCCTTGCCTACAAAGGCAAGTGTGGTCATATTGAAAAATTTAGATGTGTACTGTTTGCCTCAAATTGAGGATGGATGGACTGAGATGTCAAGACAAAGAAAGATCCATGTCCACCAACAAAAAAAAAAAAACCCTTCATCATCAGATGACTCTACAATACAAAGTTGCTGAGATGCCAGTAAGAACGCCCAGTGGGATTAGGTTTTAGCAGAATGACAAGAACATAGCCAGGACAAGTGAGATAAAAATCTTTACAAGTCAGCAAGGTCAGTTGGCTCTTCTCCATTGCCTGAAGATTTTCCAATTAGTTCTTGTATCCCTTTTCAGGCAGTTCCCTTCCTTCCTTGGGGTTCAGAAAGCACTAGCATCTTTCACTCCAGGAAAATCATGCTCTGCCGCTTTTATATCGCTCTACTTCGCAGTCTGTCAAAATTTTCCATTTTTGTAATCAAAATTCCAAAATTGAGCTACAACCCAATCTTTGTTTATCCTTTCAGCGTTTTTAATCAAGCCATGGTCCCCAGTCTTCTTTATTTTATAAAAATTAAGACTAAAGTATCCTCTCTGACCGATAAAGAAATTGCCAGTCACGTCAGCCCTGTCAATGTACACATACTCTCAAACCTATTATGCCTGTGCGGTGCAAATCCCACAAGGCCAAAATCCTCACTAACATTACAGACATCTCTATCCACATCCAAACATGAACTACAGGAATAAGGTCTTCAGCAGATGCACGCTTTTAACCAAGAGAACTTCACCATTTTTCTCAAAATTATTTTGATTTAGATTGTTTCATCCAATTCCCAGCTCCTTACAGTTTGTCCCCTAAATTAGACGAGGGGCACTAAGACAAATACCTTACAATCTATTTGGGCTTGCTTTGGAGGCTACATCTAGTTTGCTCTTTGTTTGAGGCCACAGGCACCACTTTTGACTGGAGAAATTAAAGAAAAAAAGACACATGAACAAAGAGTTTCAAAACCATCAGGTTATTCTGATGTTTTCAGGTCAAGAATAGCAGCTTGTAGCATGCCAAAAACTTCTTATTTATCTTTTCTTTCTATGCTATTTTACAGCAAAAAGAAAAAATGTTCATTATAGCATATAAACATCATCATTACCTACCTGAATGTGCTGATTTCTCGTACTGTGATCTTAATGAAATGATTGGTTTTATTAAAGAACGATTGCAGGCAAACATTCTGCCAAAGCACATGTCATTATCCAGCATTTCATAGGCTTAGAATAAAAGTCGTGACAGCAAGCATTATTTGGCAAAACAACAT
This sequence comes from Nestor notabilis, assembly GCF_000696875.1. Lineage (NCBI taxonomy): Eukaryota > Metazoa > Chordata > Aves > Psittaciformes > Psittacidae > Nestor > Nestor notabilis. Next base: position 51,700 of record NW_009939413.1, on the reverse strand, counting down.
CGGATTCTACTTAAACAACTATTTCCAAGGTCCTTTTGTGAATGTATATGTGCAGTTTTAAGATTTTCAACAGAATCTGAGCTTCACATCTCTTTCTTTGTGGCAAAACAGTCCATTTTTAATCCATTGGGAATCTTTTCTGGAATATTCAATGAAGCTGGAGAGAATCACACAGTAAATCAAATGCAGATATTAAGGGAACTGAGCTCTCCCCTAACTGTGGCATTATTGCAAGCAATCTCATCACAATTTTTCTACATAGAAAAAATAACCCAGAGAACTCAGCATACACAGCCTGCAGGATTACACAACAGCACAAAGCCTTGCATTTTTTACAACTGAGAGGAAAACCAGCACTTCTTATAAAGTTCCTACCCTCAAACAGTTGACTGACTGGGTATTCTATCTGGATACCATGAACAGGCAGACACTGTCCCTAAAAGACCCTCTTAACGGAAGTAAGTGCTGGTAGTGTGGCTGGGGCCCTACTGCCGCAAGACAGAAGCCACCAGTTGACTAGCCCTGTCCAACCATGCTGCCCAGAAGGAACTGGTCCTCTGGGCAGCATGAGAGGTCTGACTTTGCTGACTATCTCTAACTCTTCTTTTTCTAGCATATGGTTGGGTTTTGGTTTTGATGCTTTGTTTGGGGTTTTTTTTGTTGGTTGGGGTTTGTTTTGCTTTGTTGTTACAGTAGTTTCTTCTTTTACATGCTTCTGACCTACACCATCCTTCATTAAAAATTGCATCCGAAACAGCTGGCAGGATTATCAAAATAATATTATCAATAATGTCATTCAGGAATACTACTCTTATTTTAGAACGCAGAGGGGGGGGTGTTCCTAAAAGCAAATCTAACCTCTTTCGTTATATGATAACCTGCTTTGCCAAAGGGAGGACACAAGCTGATATGCTTTGCACACAGAGCATTATGGGTCTTGCTGAAATGTTAACTTAAAACCTACCATGACATCAAGATGAAGAGAAGACAGTTGCAGGTCTGTTTACTAATGCGAAGAAAACATCTCATCTAGAAGAGACACTGTTTTTGAACCAGATATTTTGATTAAGATATTTCCAGCTATTAAAAAAATAAAGAACCTCCACCACAAGCCAAAAAACTTGATTACTCTTGTTGTATGTACGAGCTCCCCCTTCTGTATCTTCACCTCTCTCATCCATGTTGTGAGCCCATCATATCTATGCCTCCTTTAATTACTTACAAATATAAATCAAGATAGGCCTCACCCTTCTGAGGCTAGAGAACATTCCTACCATATTTCAGCCTAAAGTTGTTGTTTGGGGTTTTTTTCTCCAATGTTTTAATCTTTTTAACAGGTTTCAAGCTGTTTCTTTTTGCTGTTCTTGAATTGTTCAAATCAATCCCATACTGAACACAATATTAAAGCAGCAGAAGTTAATGCCCAGCACAGCTTCCTGGCAATCACTCACCTTGATGGTCAGACAGTTGAAAATAGAATTAACCCTTTTGGGCCACACCATAATTCCACAAACCAAACCCAGCCTTCACATCTTTCAGAGTTGCTCCAGCCTGATAAGAGGCAAATGCCTCCTCCTATTACTATGACCTGTGTTCTTATTCCCAATATGTATGGCCTTACTGTTGCGCTGGTTTTGGCTGGGTTAGAGTTCATTTTCTTCTCAGAGGCTAGTAGGGGGTCTGGTTTGGATGTGTGATGAAAACGGTGTTGATAATTCAGGGATGTTTTCATTATTGCTGAGCAGTGCTCACAACGTCACGGCCTTTTCTGCTTCTTACATGACACCACCAGCAAGAAGGCTGAGGGTGCCCGGGAAGCTGAGAGGGTGCCCAGCCAGGACAGCTGACCCCGACTGAACAAATGGATATTCCATAGTGTATGATGTGATGATCAGTATATAAAGCTGGAGGAGGAAGAAGAAAGTGGGGACGTTTGGAGTGATGGCATCTGTATTCCCAAGTAACCGTTACTCACAACGAAGCCCTGATTTCCTGGAGATGGCTGAACACCTGCCTGCCAATAGGGAGTGGTGAATTAATTCCTTGGTTTGGTTTGGTCTGCTTGTGCATGCAGCTTTTGCTTTGCCTGTTAAAATGTCTTTATCTCAACCCAAGAGTTTTCTCACTTTTACCCTTCTGGTTCTCTTCCCCATCCCACCAGTGGGGACTGAGTGAGCAGCTGTGTGGTGCTTAGTTGTCAGATGGGGTTAAACCACAACACCTGCCTAATCTATGCCCTCCCAAAGTAGCCAAACAGCCCACAATACTGGTGACTCCACTAGAAACACACACTCGATAAAGATTTCAATTTACAGTGATATTTCCAGGACCTCTCATAAGCAGTTTGTGATTTTTTAGTGGTTGTTATTGTCATTTTGTATCTTTATAATTTCCTGATCAGAATGTCATATACTGTCCAGCCAACTGCCTGACAGAAATCCAAGTATACTACATTGCCATTTGAAAATCTGTTACATCTGATTTGACACTGGTACATTTATCAAACTTTCCTCTCATAAAAATTAGGTATCGCATTAGTTTGGCAAGATATATTTTCCACAGCCACATACTCACTGCAAGCAACTATATTATCATCTTTTAAACCTTTATTGATCAAAATTCCTGTCAGCCACAACATTATTTTAGGCAAGGAAAAGTCCATGCTGACAAGCCTATAATTATTTGAGTCATTTTGTTCAACCTTTTAAAATATTGCAGGACATTGTCTTTTAACCAGTCTCCTGAAACTTCCCTGACATTATGGGGAAAAATAATAATAATAAATTATCTGTATCAACAACCTAGAGAGTGCTTTGGCCATCTCTTAAAACTCTGAAATGGAAGTGTTTCAGCCTTGATTTTTAAAATTCTGCCTCTAGAAGCCCAGCAAACACGGGTATGCAGAAGGGAATCTCATCGCTGTACAATACCTCTGCTTTTTCCCCAGATGCAAAATACAAACTATTACTGATTTAAAATTTGTCTTGCCAGGCTTCAATGTTTTGCCAATAGACACAGATAAGATGTTTTAGTATTGACGGTGCATAGTCGCCTCTATTTGTCTTTGAGAGCAAACTCACCCACATTATTACAGCCCTTTTCCTATCCCTGTTAGATGTAGCTGGTCCTTCTGTGATGTGGGGGCTCACAGCAGGCTGCAGTCAGTACCTTATATTATGTGTTGTTTCAGGGGAGTAGAGAGGATTTCCCACCTGCTGGACACCCCTGAAGAACTCTTATTTCCAACTTGTTAATGACTGAGCAACATGTAATGCAGTTTTTAACGGAAGATGCCTCTTTCACTCCAAGAGTCTTCTTAAGTCTTCCTAAATAAATTGTAACCATAGATGTTGACATTGAAATCACAGAACTTTTTCCATACGGACTTCCTACATTAATTCATCTAACTTCCTGCTACTGAGTAAGATTACAATATTCCCACATGCACAGAATTCTTCAGGCTCCCATCCTTCTACTGCTAAATCACATTTTTCCTTTCATTCTCACAGGGTGGCTCTGTAGCTGCACAGGAATCGAGACAGACAAGACAATTTCTCAAATAACATTTTACAAGAAGTGCTATATACTTATTATAAAAAAGAATCAATACTTTAAAATAACTCCTGAAGACAGGAACACATTCTTCAATTAATACATCCAGGGAGTCACTGTAAATTACACTGATCAGAAAGCCTTTTACAAGACCTGTTTTCCTTTCCTTTTATTAATATTGCTTAAATAATATTCAGATTTAAAATTCCATCTTCATCTGATATAGTCTACGCCAGCAGATAGAATACAAATTATAGAAACTCTGAAGGAGTTTTAGTATCTTTTATTAAAGTGGCAGCATTTTTGCAACATATGAGAAGTACTACAGGTTATATTAAAGTCAGCAGCCCACCTGACTTCACCAGTAATTACAAAACACACCCACCTCTCATGCATTTGTAATTCAAAGCGGCATCCCTCTCTAGGTGGAAGCCAAGAGGCAGAACTTCTCCCTATTTCAGAAATCTGGTGAACTCATTTAACCTAAAGTGACATATGCAGCCCAGCTAAGAACAGTAACTGTAAGGAAACCCTCTTATGAATATTTTTGAATGTGATTAAACTGAAGCATTGCTGCATAACAGCTAAAACCGACCTCATCTGCCTTGAGTTCTCAGGCCATCAACATCCAAAATGCTTTACTCTCGCAATGAAAGTCACTGTGTGACAAAGATTGAGAACTACTGCTCAAGCATCCTTGCTTGAGATGAAGGAGGTGAAGTGTATGTACTCACACCTATAAGTGATACATACACATTGGCAAATACCATGAGTGCTGGAGTTTGCCAGTAGCTAAAGTTTTTGTCATTCTGACTTGAGAGCTCCCAGCTCAACATACCACACCTGGACACAGAGTGCTAGCTTAAGATCATACTCATACTGATCCACACAGGCTTTAACCTTTACTCCTTAGCCCAGTCCCTTCTATATCCCCTCTAAATATAATCTTGTCCTGGGTTCAGCTATAGCAGTCATTTTTTCTCCTTCTTAGTAGCTGGTGCAGGGCTGTGATTTTGACTTTCAGCCTGGGAACAATGCTGATAACACCGATGTTTTTAGTTGTTGCTCAGTAATGTTTACTCTGACCAAGGACTTTCTCAGTCTCCTGCTCTGCCAGGGAGGAGGGGAAGCCGGGAGGAAGCAGGGACAGGACACCTGACCCAAACTGGCCAAAGGGGTATTCCATACCACAGCACGTCATGCCCAGGACAGAAACTGGGGGGAGTTACCCGGAAGGCCCAGATCGCTGCTCGGGTCGGGCTGGGTATCGGTCGGCGGGTGGTGAGCGGTTGTGTCCTCTCCCCTTGTTATTTCCCTTATCATTATTATTGGTAGCAGTAGTGGTTTGTATTATACCTTAGTTACTGGAGCGCTCTTATCTAAGCCCCTGGGAGTTACATTCCCCCGATTCTCCTCCCCATCCCTCCGGGAGCGGGGGGAGGAAGGAAGGAGGTGGGGAGGAGTGAGCGAGCGGCTGGGGGGGTTCGGGTTGCCGGCTGGGCTTGAACCACGACAAATCTTTTTCCTCTTAATGGAGGTGGCATCTCTACGGTATGGCTGCCCCGCTATAATAATTTCATGTAACAATGGGAACTGAAAAATGTCATTTCCAATGACTCCAAATGCATTCAACCACTGCAGTCAGGGGGCAGAAGGGAAAAAAAAAGGAACAAAATCATCTGGTTTTTACACTACTTCAATATCTTGGAGTATCATCGTCTGTGGCAGATTTCACCTGAAAAATATCTAAAGTGTTCCAAAGTACACAGTATCACTTCACTCCCAACCACCTGGCCAAAAAACCCCCTGGAATGGCAGTTTAAGCAACTTGCCTTTTCAACCCGGTGCTGAAACACTGTGGTACTCACTGCATAAGGAAAAGCTTGGTTTGTCATAATAGCTTTAGAACTACACAGCCTGAAAATATTTGGAATAAATACCTTACTCTTATTTTGAATGTTCTATTAGCCAAGAAAAGACTTTTCACCTGTGAATTTAATTCCTGTTACATTTTAATACATTCATTTCTTTTCAAATCACTGCATCTTTGTTTGCATACAGTATGGAAGCAATCCATTCCCAAGATCAAAGGATCAAAATATTCTGTAACTAAACTGCTGAGCATCACTTGACATACATGCCAGAAGATTCTGGCCATTCATTCATTGCTGAATTCTTCACATGACTTACATGAAGTGAAGCAAAGCATGTGCAAATGTCATACAGACAAAATCTTTACCACACACATTCATGTATTTTCTTCTTTTTCTAGACTACTTTTTCTTTTCCCATTATCTCCTTTCACCTCTGTAGTCTCCTACTTCCTCTTCTTTCTACATGCACATATAGGCATTCTGACATATAGGCATCTTACATTCCTTAGTAAGTACAGCAGCCAACAAGTAAAAGAACTACAAAGCAAAGCTACTGGGGGGTAGAGGGGAAAATCTAATAAAAATGGTGCATGTATATGTTAGAGATAACCTGTAGGTGGAAATAAGGCAGTAAAATATTCTTCAGATCCTCCTGGTTGATTTCACTCTGTAGTCTGAAAGGATAAAAATATCTTCTAAAACTGAAAGGGAACAAAGACTGAAAGTAATGGGGAAGTGTGAAGTGCCTCTTTTTTCCTGCAATCTTTGACAATTATCAGACGTTTCAAAACTTCACATACATCGTTTTCCCATCCCCCCTCTCCCCAGTTCCTCATTAAAGACCAAAAAGTCTCGTATGCAGGAGAAACCAGACTACTACTGCTAATTCACCCATACCGAGGAACATATTTAGCATATCCTTAGATATATCATTATTAGGAACATACATATATAAGCCCATACTTAGAAGCTAAGTTTCTATTTTGGACCTTCCTGAGAACAGAAGGCACTGCTAATTTTAAAACAAATAGAAATAAGAACAAGTTCAGAACTATGCTGCACCTTTAAAAAGAATAAATTCGGATATGACTGTGATCTACAGAATGCACATATTATGCTTCTGAAAATCATTTTTAAAGGAATGATTTTCCACGTGCTTTCCTACACAAGGCTCTCTCTTGACTAAATGGGAGCTAAAAAACATCAAAGGCTAAATTGTTCATGAGACTGCCTGAAGAAAAAGGTTCTTCTGGGTCAGCATGAAGGGTAATAACATTCACCTCAACCTCAGCAATTAAGGAAATTGTTTCCATCTCTACAGGCATCAGACTCTTGAAAACCGAAGGAACAATGTATTCAAGACAAACATGAATGAAATGTTGACCAGATTAAAAAAAAACAAAACCGACAAAAACCAAAAAACTAAAAATATACTTGGATAACAAAAGACTCTTTTGGAAGGGAAAAAAATGAGTAGCTAGGCAATGCATTAATTTTTTTTCCTTGGCTTCTATTCAGATGCTGTCCAAGCACAGCTTCATTGTTTGGCATGTCACTTGCATCTCCTCATGTCACCTTCATTCTCTCACTGAGATAACCTACAGATAAAAATATACAGAGCCCTATTCTAGGATTGAACACTATTAACCCAGTAGCCAGCAGCAAAAACCGGGGCCTTCTTGATTCATAAAGAATTTTTAAAGTCCCTCTGAACTACAGTGTGTATGGAGAGTGAAAGCTTACATCAAACTGAGGCATATTACTCTTTCAGGTTCACTTATAAACCAGGATGTGTTTGTTAGCCTACTGCATCTGCATGTTCCCAAAGGAAGACAGTGCCACAGAGGAAAGGGAATGCTGAATCTGAAATTCTCTTCATCAGCCTAATACATTTTAGATTAATTACAGAAAATTATTTCCCACTTCACTTCCACATCAACAATTTTTTTTTTTTTTGCTTCTCAGGCCTCTTTAATGCATATCATCAGTCCCCCTCAGTCATCTGCCAGTAAAACAGAGCCAGCAAAGAAGAGGAGTGCCCACACCTCAAACTGCTTCGTAGAACATACGTGAGGAAAGAAATTGCAGAAGGGGATTTTGGTTGATGGAACCCACCCAGGACCCTCTCGAAGTAGCAGAAGCAGCACCGACAAGCAGAAGAGGATGTTTAATAATAGTAATAATGATATTTAAGAGAATGCTGACATTTTGTGGTTACAGATCACGAATAGCCAGCTCACTGCCCAGAGACATGGATTAGGGCTCCTTGCTGATGAATCGTCTTTTCAGCCCACCTTTCTGGCATCACTTGCGTGCTCCTTTTCTGAGCACTCCTCCACTGTGCAGTACACATCTTTTCCAGTCTTCTTCCACTGATCATCACTGCCGCCTCACTCTAACAGAAAAAAGGCTCCTCTCCCTCTGCAGAGCAAGAAACAGGACAAACCCTGCCCTACAGTTACACTGCTGCCTCCCCCTGTAAATCATCCTGTATTATCATTATGAAGCAGAGAGACCGAGCTGCAGCAACATATCAAGCGTGCCTTCCATTTTCAGCGTGGTTTTGTCTTACTAAGCAATACACCTAAACTAGTACCAAACTAAAAGCAAACAGGAAGAATGCATTTGATAACGGAGGCCTTATCTGCCTTTGCTGCCTTCAAACCTACCAAAAATGGGGGACGAGGAGGCACTTTTGAAGGCAGTGCTTTTCCACACTGCAGTATCTAGGAGCCAGACTCTGCTCAAGACACACAGCACACATACAATAGGCACAGTTCCCTAGCAACAGCATCGCAGGGAAATTTTTCAGCAAAGCTTCTTGCTTTCTGCCAAGGTTGCTTTCAGATTACCACTTAGCACAGAGATCTGTATGGATCAAACAACATCTTGCATCTGTCTCGAACATGCCTGCATGAAATGACACGATGGCCATGCCAAAGGGAAGAATAAGGTGCTCCCCAGGTTTACCAGGGAACTGGGCTCTTAAACCACCCAACACGCCATCTGACAGCAACAGCTTGCAAGCTCATGTATCGTCACCTCACAACAGAATAAAACTGTGATCTGTGGTAATCAAAATGTTCTTTAATTTTGCATTTGTTTTCCTAAAAATTGCTTGCTTTAAATAAAGGTCTGCAGCTTGTTTCTCTTCAGTTTCTAATACTGATCACCACCTCAAAAAATACCACAAGTAGAAAATAAAACCAGGAAATAGCTAAGCTGCTTATTTTTACACGTACTTTCATCTTTTCACCAATGCTGATATAAGGCAATGAGAATACGTAGTGCAGCATGTGTCTTGGAAAACAATTTGGTCACCAAAAAAATCACCTGAATCATTTTCAAGCTTAAACTACACCAGTGAGTTAATTTACCTTGTTTCATTTGGTCCCCCTAGTTTTTCAGATTAACACATTCACTCCTCTCCCCTTTCCCCCCAAGATGGAAGAAATCTTCCTCAACAAACACTTAAGCTCTGTTCAATTGTCACTTCCAAACAAAAATTAAAGAATAAGGACTTGTTCAAACCCTAAAACAAACACTCCTCAAGAAAACACTTCTTCTGCAGCTATTTCTACTTAAAGTAAGAACAAGTTTTAAACTTTGGCCTTTTCAAGTATTTGGCATGCAATCTCTTTTGACTGAAGATCTACAAAGTAACCCTCTGTATAATAAAACAGCAAGACAGAACTTTGTCACAACTTGCTCACAGGATACAAGCATTGAAAAAGAGAAGTTGTTGGCAAAGAATCAAAACTAATCAAATTAAACAGGACCATTTCTAAATTTATGTCTTGCTATCCTACGTTCTCGAAATACATCTTTATGACAAACAATAGATAATTTCAGCATCAGTTTTGTATATGCGGTTCCAACCAACTGGTTGTCACACCATAACAGAGAGCTTCATTATAAAAGAATGCTTCGGGCTCCACTAGATGATAAGCAGTTCAGAAACTACTGAGAGCTGCAGAAACCCAATTATATACTCAGATCTTCAGAGTTTGGGGAAGAGAATCATGTTAGCTCTGATGAGTTGTAGAAAGCCTTCAAATTTCATGTCCCTCTGTTAATAAAGGAAAATAGGTATTAACTTTACCTCTGGAAGAATAGGCAAGATAAGACAATAGGAGCTACTGCAACAATTTAAACAGCATAAGTTGAATCCTTCGGCATATAAAGTCATGACTGGGTATAGAATCATACATTAATTTGGGTTGGAAAGAACCTTCAAAGGTCATCTAGTCCAACCAAGGAGATGTCATCACTTAAATAGAACTATTCTTGTTGCGGGAGTAATTTGGATAAAGGTCTCCAATTTGAATTAAGAAAACGTGACTAATCACACTTGCCTTTGTGCTTTTAAACACCTGACATATACAGCAGCATAAGATGGAACCAAACCACAGAAGCCACTCTAGAAAAGGACACACAACTTTAAGCCTCTCCACCTACTTGGAGGGGGCTTTCTGGGGAATTCAGTAAAGAATTACTATTTTCTTTTAAGAGATGTAGCTTTTTGATTTTCCTGCTGTCCTACGAAGTGGGTTCTGCAAGGGATTCCCAACCCTCAGAACTGCATAACAAGACTAACTACTCAAGACTCTTCTGGGGTAAATCACACAGGTGTTCACACACTGTAAAGATAATTTCTCATTTCAAACCAGCTTTCTCAGAATGCTCCAAGTCAAAGGAGCAGAACTTCATGCAAAAGGGAAGGACGATCTAACAGAAAATGCCTGTGACTGCAATTTAAAGAACTCAGCTCTAGTCCCAGATCAGCCAAGCTGAGCATTTGCTCAGGCAAGCCAACCGAGCTGGTGACCCTGCTCTGTGGCCATGGAATGCCTGGGGTAATGCTTCTAAAGCATTTCCATCTGCAGCACTTGGGCAATGTCACTGTGATCACTAAAAGAGAATCTATAAAGATCAGGAGCAATTAATTCCTAAACAGGCATTTGGAAAGACCTAATAAATTGCTTAACAGTGCCCCCCCCCTTTTTTTTTTCTTTAAGAACCAAAAATTTTTGAGTTTCAGCCACTCATTTACCGAGAGACAGAGGCGATAAGGTCTGAGACTCTTTCATTACCATCGAAGAAAATAATACTAAAACAATGCCCACTTTTAGAACTGCCAACTTTTTTAATAAAAGCTTTACAATTCACTTGCAGCTCCAGCCTACATCAAGGGCAACAAGCTCTTGGGTCCCTCTTTCTGAAGTGCCTTCTTATGATCACCACCTTCACCCACCTCTCAAGCTACTTCCAACTGATGATGTTCCATCCAGGAAAAACACAAAAACAATCAGAACTGACCCATAAGCTGTTGAATAATTTTTAAATGAGTTATTTGCAACATCAAGAAACATGGTTATTAACAACCCTTCATTAAAGGACCATTTTTATGTCTCTCTCTGCTCATCTGAAAGTTTTTGTGCATCATCAAAAACAAGTTCAGCATGAAATCAAATACAAAACTTCAGGATAGCAAACGATTGCAGAGGAAACTGATGATAAAGAAGCATAACACACCGAAGTGCTAAGCTTGGTTTATTTCTTGCTGTTTCTAAAATCCCAGGCACTGAGATTTTGAATTACAGTTTATTATGGAAAAGATAACCTACCTCTTACAATGAAAGACACCTCTAACGAATAAAACTGGAAGAAGACAAATCAAAACCTATGTAGGCAGAAGCTAACTCTTGGTACGGCTGGGACAAGGGGAAGAAGCCAACCTATTGTTATGTACCTTTACAGTGGACTTAACACCAGAAGCATGAGAAAAATATAAATGAAATTTGTGGGGAAGAAAAAAAATAAATATCATCATCTCTTATCATCAACACGTCTGCAGAAGAAATTCAGTTTGAAAGGAGGACTGTTGTGGTTTCCAGTTAGAAGAACAGGAATAGCCTTACCCTATTTCAAATACTGTAGAATAGTAACAGTAAATGCAAAATAATGAAAACCTAACACGCAAATCCCTGATATCTACTGCATTTAAATCTGGGTATGTTAGAAACCGTTTTCTTCTGACAGAAAAGAACAAGTAGGTTGATTCTTCTTCTCACTGAGTTTCTGACCACAGTTTAGGACTGCCTGGAAGTCTTTTGCCTCTAGCCTAAATAAGACAGTGTTCCTAATCACTCAAACACACATCCTAAAAGCAAATACAAGGAAGAGAAATGTTAGCTTAGAACAGAAGTCTGCCACTCCTACTCACATATTTATAGCACCGGGGTTGAGCATAAGGGTAGTAGAATTTTAAATAACGATATAGGTATTAAGGACTCTGAAGTCAAATAATCAAGTGGTAGCATATTAGGCACAAGAAAAAATATAGTCTAACAATGCAAAAATCCCACTATCTGTTAAAGCCATCTACGTGTTAATGAAGTGTCCAAGTAAAATGATGATCAAGTACTACCAATAGCTTAATACAGCAGTTTTGAAGAGTAAGAGTTCCCATCCAAAACTGGAGGGGAAAGGGTCATACTTTAGTTATGGGAGGTATTCCAAATCCTTGGGGCCTGAAATTAGGAATTACATCAGAAAAAATTTTGATTGGCCATACAACTTTTCAAACAGACTGTTTTAGCTGCAAGGTCAGCAGCACCACGTACAGAACATGTGAGCACTGGGAACACCATCATCTCCATTAGTAATTAAAGCTAAATTATTTTAAGATATTCCTGGCCAACACAGTGTTATGGTAACTCTTCTTAGGACAAGTTTTTGCTGAGAACAGAGGTTTGCATCTCTGAATTCAGACTAATGCAAATTTTCTTAAGAAAATTCTTTTTTTAATACTGATTTTTGGAGGTTTTGATAGAGCTTTAAGTCACCAATATTTTATTTTTAAACTGAAAGACAACAGTTAATAAACTGAGAGGTTAGGGTTTTATTGTTTTGGGTTTTTTTTAAAAAAAAGAGACAATAACATGTATTTTGTGAAAGACACGATTTTTTACTTCAGTAAGAAAAGCAAGGGAGGAATTTGTATAACCCAGCATGCAAGCACAATCTTAAACTAAAAACCAATTATGAACTCAAGAATACAGCAGAGGAATTTCCAAAACCAGACACAAAAAGTACTTTCTTTTCTTTCCCCAGATGAAATGAACCTGAAGAACTGTTTTCAGAGGCAAGTTCTTGAAGAAACCCTTGTGGCACTGTAATACATGAAAGAATATTGAGACTACGTCTCTCAGCTATCAGAAAGATGTATCCACACAAGCATTTGTACGCTCACATGTACAATATGCAATCTGTGTCACCCCAGTCCCACACATAAACTAAGCTTTTCATAAGGGCTGGTGGCTGGGCCTCAGAAGAGCCAGATGCAGTGACTGAGATGTGCCACGCAGCCTCAAGCTTCAGCTCAGGAAGTACAACCTTGCTGCGGGTTGCCAAAAGGAAAGCCAGAGAACAGGCCACATCTCCCTCCTTAGGGGTGATGTTCACCAGCTGTCAAGACCAGAAAGGGTGAACACACTGATCACCCCCATGGCAAGCATGGAGACATTAATGAAAAAGAAAAAAAAGCCACAAACCCCCCCCACAGCTCCTCAGGAGATGCCCGGTTCTGAAGAACCCCCCTACAGGTCTGCCTGCAGCACTGTCAAGGGATCTCATCTTTCCAGAAGCAGAGCCAAAGATTTTAATATTTTTTATTTTTTAAATGAGGCCTGATTAAATTTTAAAACAGTTAAATAACATATCTCGGAGCTCAAATAGCCTACTTCTGAAAATGATGGTAAGTGGAAACTGCAAGACAAGCAGCACCTCTAAAACTTTAGGGGGCTAAAACAGTGCAACAGAGTATGATTTAAGACAGTTTTAAAAATTTGGGCTACTACCTGTTCATTCCTGTCCAGACAGTCACAATGCACTGCACCAGTGTCATGGGGTTTGCATGCCTTTCGTTGTAATAGTGCTTCTTTAAAACAAAACTTCTTTCTGCTTAAAATAGTTTGACCAAGCAAGTAATCTCAACCAGCAAAACACAGCTCTGAAGAAACTCTACTGAATGAGTGACACGACAGGAGGCCTTAGGAACAAGACAGGACAAGCAGACGAAGTCCAGCAAGTGGGCACAGACCACATGTGGTCTCACCTTCTCCTTTGATTACCACATTACCTTCATATCCACAAGTAAAAGCAAAACAAAATAGGAACTAAAAGGAAAAGCCTTGATGGCTTAGCAACACCTTTACTTGATGCTTAAGCTTAAACAGCACGTAAGGCACTATGTGATCTTGTCCACAGGCTGTGGCTGTAAATTATCTTCTGGAAGTGAAGTCATTTCCCTTTGCAGTGAAAGCCAGGGAATGCTGTCATTTTTACAGTGCTTGTGCTTGCTTACCCCTCTGTGTTTATGCTCACTGTTTCAAGGCTGGAGTAGCTTACAGCACTATATAAATGCAGAATTGGTTAGGTTTGAGAAATCTGTTTAATGCAATATGTGAAAGCAGGGCAGAACATGAACCACAAGATGTTTAATCAATTCCCAGAGCAACTGATTCTGAAAAGCAGCAGTGGCACAGGCATTGCCCATTTCAGTAATCTGACCAGGATTTATCTGCAGTGCCCATAGCTGGGAAGGGAGTTCTTTTTTTATTTTGATTACTCTGCTAAATTATCACAGTAGAACTGCTCTTGGGTTTAAACAGAAAACTAATGCTGCTAGCCTGATTTTTGATATATTCAGTTCCCTAAACTATCTATGCCACAACACTAACTGAACATGTCTCAATCTGAGGCATTTATTCTCCTGTCATAGAATCACAGAATGGTTTGGGTTGGAAAGGACCTTAAGATCATCTAGTTCCAACTCCCTGCCATGGGCAAGGACGCTTCACACTAGACCATGTTGCCCAAGGCTCTGTCCAACCTGGCCTTGAACACTGCCAGGGATGAAGCATTTACTATTTTTTTTGGCAATCTGTGCCACTGCCTCATCACTCTCACTGTAAAGAACTTCTTCTTTATATCTAACCTGAACTTCCTCTGTTTAAGTTTAAACCCATTACCCCTTGTCCTATTGCTACAGGCCCTGATGAGGAGTCCCTCTCTGGCATCCTTGTAGGCCCCCTTCTTTGAAACGCTATTAATGTTATCATTTATATATTACACCATCTGCTCTTTTTTTTTTTTTGGTATCCAAGTTGCTTCAAACAAAAGCCTTGTTTTCAAAAGCATTTTTTCAATAGCATTCTACATGCATCTCAAAATAAAGCACACACACTTCAGTGGTCTGAGTGCTCCACAACTGATTTGCCTACAGTCACAACAAGGAAAGGTTACTAGCAGAATAGTCATTTGCCCTGTCTTCATGCTGTACCAGTGTGGATGTATTACTTTTGCATAACAATTCAAGGCAAGATGAAAGCAGATACATGATCATGCCCTCTGAATTGCTCTGCTTTTCTTAGCACACAATGGCTATAAGTGTTCCATCTCTCTCTTTCATCATGTCTCAGAGAGCCAAAGCTTAAGATAGACAGAGTAGTGAGTCATAAGCAACCTTCTTTCTCCTTCATTTTTTTCATTTTAACCTAATAAATGGCAATCCTTCCGCTTAAGTCAACATGTGTTTGGATTTACCCCCTCCACCAATGCAATGTGAGTTTCAGTGGAAGCTGAGAACATAAGAACCTTGAAGGCTTTGGCACCTCAACCCTGAAGGCCTCTGAAGCCAAGCCTCTTACATTTTCTGTATTAATAATGGATTGATACTCCAAAAGATTCCTGAAAAACAATCCCTTTTAGTATGGACATTTCCAAGTGAAAAAAACCAAGCAACTACCTTTCTGTCTTTCCTTCCTACTCTCAAGTCTCAAGTAAATCTCAAGAATAAAACAAAATTAAAGGAATTGCTTCCCACATAACCCAAATAGAATTTGTATTATACTTCTATTCAATTAACATCCCCTGCTTTAGATCTCTTCTTATGGTCAGGACATAGATGAGCATACAGTATGCCAAAAGACTTACAAAAGGGTCTATTTTGAGCCACAGTAATTAAGCTCCACAGAGACAAAGGCAGGCGGCAGAGGAAACAGAAGAACTCCTAAATTATCTTTTCTGGTTCCTTTCACCATCCCCTCTTACACTTGAGCAAAAGTTCTTCCAACCACTCTTCTGGGATTATTTTTTTTCACCCTTTCTTCTGCGTTTATCATTTAGCCTATGTGGTTTCCGCTTTTTGGGTATTTTGGCAGGTCCCACTGGTTGCTTAGAGATGCTCCTTTTCTGTTTGTACTGTAATTTTATTCTGAATGTCACCTCCAGCAAGACTAGATTTGCAAGTGAAGCAAGATGTGCTTGGAAAAGCCTTTTTAAACAACTATGCCAAGGTCTACAGAGCAGTATACTACATGCTTTTTTCTCTCCTACGTCTGAAAAGCGTATGAAAGACTCCTTAGCAACATTTAACACCGTCTCACACAAAACAGCGAGCACGTCGCTAGCAGTCTATCTTGCAGGACAGGATGGTTTTGACCTCTGAATGTGAAAGAGTGCTTTTGTGGACATTTTTGCACAGAGAAAAGGTAAAAGGGGCCCTGCTAAAATCACTCAGCTAAACAAGTGTGTACGGTGGGGGAGAGAAGGGAGAATAAAAGCAGCGGCATCTTTAGCTCCTAGACATGCCCACTATCCTAACCACCTCCTCAGCAGATCTCCTGTGCGATGTTTTGTAAGACAGTGCCATGCTGTGGACACTCTGCTCTGTTGCTGCTGCACTCTGCAGTCTCTGCAGGTACAATAGGCCTGTTTCCTGACCCAGTTTCCTCACCAATCTCTATTTAGCTCTACGCTAGTGATGCTCCTGGCATGACAATCAGATACTGCAGCCTGCAGTGCAGTTCGTTACAACACATTCACAAGCGCCTAGTAAATTCAGTGGAAAAGTACTGTATCAACCAAGTCTAATTAAACTGAAGTCATTTTCATAAACTTACATCAAATGCAACAGCAAAAAAGCGTTCGAGAGATTTGAAAGGTGCCTTTTTATTTTAAATCCACTAAATCTGCTAGGCATAAAGTAAATCCAAAAGATCTTTTCTACCCAAGGGCTGCAAAAGGAAAAATCTACTAGAGCTAGTACCTCTTCTCTGGATTACCTAATCAATCCTATAACCTGAGCGCCTTACAGCCTGGCACAATTCCTCCCATTGACATTTACTTCTCACTAGAGAAGGGCTCCACACCTTAACGTCCAGTGAAACTGTAAACTTAATCTCACTATAGCTATTAAAATTATCTTCTTAAACACACTGGAACTAAATCCTTCCCTTGGACACAGCCACCTGCAGTTAACTTCAGATTTTACTTGCACGTACATGCGTGAGGGTAAAATCTGTTTTGGGACATTCACCATTATACCAAACATATAAGACTGTTCTGGCTCCAAAGGTAAGATCTAATACATAGATATCTCTGAGACCAAATAATTGGAGGTTGATCATATTCCACTTATCTAGAAAAAAAGTCTTCTCCCTTGCTGGGCCATAACGTGAGCCTCGGTTAAAAATCCAATTTCCCAGTCCATAGGTTATATGATTGCAATTAACCATACTACAAATCTCTACTTCCTTTCTGTGCACTACAGTTGAGTTCTGCAGTGAATATAGCTAATGCAGGCGCAACACATGCATGTGAAATGTGTTGCTAATATTTTGTATGTAGAAGGCACTGAGATATGAAATACGTAATGGTCTTACCAATTCTCTCTTTGGCAAGACATCGTTTCTATTCAGTGGATATTTTTGTACTTGGAAAACTCAGGTCCTTATCAAAAACAAGTTTTGAGAGTTATTCAGGATCACTACACCGAAACAGTTTATATTACTCATTTTAGGATTAGAAACACTGAATTTGAAACATTCTAAAACCAGCACAAACTTATGTTAAGCATTGACAGCAAATAAAAGAAAAGCAGCAGCAGAAAATTAAGTATGGCCACATCAAACAGTTCATAAGAGACAGATGCTTTGGGGCACTGAATACCTTATAGCTGTGGACCTATTTACAGAGGATATTACATAAGAGACAGAGCATGAGGAACAATTATTCACAATGCAGTCCCAATGGATGCAATGGATAACCACAAACTGTCCAAGTGTCTCCTCTGCAGGAGTTTATTCATGTACAATACAGCCAGCTTTGCTGGGGAGCAAGAACTACCACTAAAAAATTCTTGTAGCTTGGCATATACCACACAACCAGACAGGTTTTTTGCACTTGCACTATCATAGTCACACTAATTTATTGATTCCCAAAAATGGACCCCAAATGCTTATGTAAAATGCCGCAACAAGAAGTCTGATCATCCATTAAGTGAGATGATACCAGCCAACAGCAAGAGAAAACAAAATTAAATATCCATCAGAATGTGCAATTCATCCAAACTTCATACCACAGGCACCTACAAATATATGAGTCATTATAATAATGTAGAAGGTAATTATATTTCACCAGTCATTACTTTGACCTAAGGAGGACCTCTTACCTTCAGACAGAAGATGCAATCCACACTAGCATTTTTATGACTATGGAACCCTGCAATAAGCGTAGTTTATAAAAAGCAGCATCCTTAGACTAGCAGCTGTGTAAGCACAGAAGAAACTCAACATTGTAAATCTACTACAGACCTTACCTTTCACCCACCAGTGGCCTACAACACCAGCAAGCAGCCTACCTCTTTGACTGGAATCCTCAGCTTTGCACTCACACCAAGTATTTCACTTTTAAACCCAAGACAAGCAGACAGAATTCAAACAGGACTCTTCAGGAGGGACACAGTTAGGACAGTTGTTAGTGACAGATCTACCATAACTCACAGATATCTGGCAAACAAAGAAGGTACTTACAGATACGTACCACCTTTGTTGCTACCTACAGACAAGCCTCAGCAACAAAACTAAGAGATTATTTTGCTGCCTTGTTATTTATTAAAGAGATTATAAGATCACCCTCAGGGCATTCCCAAGGCAGAGTCTGGCAAAGCAGAGATC